>NC_042622.1:108835163-108987663 GCF_901001135.1 Rhinatrema bivittatum
ATCAAGGTCATTACTGCCCTGGCATTTTTGGCCACCAGCATCTTCCAGACACTTCTAAGGGTCATGGCTGGAATAAGCCACTCTGCAACCTCCACAATGTATGGAGAAGTTTCTGGCTGTGTTTCTCAGGAAAGCTCATCACAATATATCTTTTCATTGGAGCAAACAGCAACAACAAATAATGACTGATTTCTACAACATTACACACTTCCCCTCTGTCTTGGGGGCTATTGATTGCACTCACATCCCTATAAGGGCATTAGGGGATCATGGGGCCACCTTCTGCAACTGCAAGGGTTTCCATTCCCTTCAATATGCAGGTGGTCTGTGATGTCAAGGGAATCCAGTTACAATGCCTACATCCTCTTACAGTCAATAATTCATGATCACTTCTAGGAAGGGAACATCACCGAGAACTGGCTTCTAGGTAGGAATGCACATCTTACTATCATCACTCGGTAGCTAACCTCTTTTTGTCTCCTTCATATTTAGGTGGAGTGACATCATTGGTCCAGGAGGATCGCTCCAGCCTTGACCAGTGAACAACCCCACTGACCACCACTAAGAAATATATAACTCTGTTCTTTTCTGTGTTATCCCCTACAAGTGATAGAGGATATCCACTCAAAACTTTACTCATGTTCCTGCTAGCTAACCTACACTGCAGATGCTTGCTATAACAGGGCCCGCTAGCAGATCAGGGCAGTCATCAAGAGAACCTCTGGCCTATTAAAAACACTTTTCTGCTGCCTGGACTGATCTGAGTGATGCCTTCTCTACAACTCTGCTAAGATCTGTGAGATCTTTCTAGCTTACTGCCTCCTCCAAAGGGACAAGAAGATCGTCTGGATAAAGAGGAAGAGGAGGAGGAGGAGGAGGGGCATGACCTGCATCAGGAGAAATTGCAGGAGATATATCACCAGTCTTAACAGAAGTCTATACAGGAAAGGAACATTCTGATACAAAGACATTTTAGAAGATGAAGGTGCATTTATTTACATGTAGAGCTCAATGTGCTGATTATTATATAAAATAAATTTATAGATTCCTTCGCCGTCCTCTTTTTCAGGGTGGAAGCTCAGCTGCCTTGGCCTGTCCCAGTCTCGTGCTCCTTAGCAGCAGTGTCCAATCACAACTGATGCTGCCTTCAGAGGCCTGGAAACTGGAGGCAGCGATACATGTTCATAGCTGTTGGTAGGGTTTGGCGAGCTGTGAGACTGCTGAGAAACAGTGGTAGGCCTTTCCTCTTCAGTCACCTCAGGTGAGGATTCCACCTCTGCCCTCAGATGATGGTGATGTTGGAGGTGGCATCGGTGTGGGAGGTGGCACAAGAAGAGGTGGAACCATAATGGTTGATGGTGGAGCAAGAAGTGGAACTGCCAATGGGGCAGGCTGAACTCCAGCTTGGGGACGTGCAGCAAAGGCTAGTGAGGGCTGCATCCAGGGAGGCGCAAAACATAGATGGAAGCATTGGGGGCTGCAGCTGGCAGGGTGGCATACGCTGCAGCATCTCCCTCCTCAGTGCAGTCTGGGCCTGCATTTCCTCATTAATTCCCCTTTGTTTCTGGCACATGCCCTGCATCTCCTGTTGGATGACATCCCTTAAGCCCTGGATGTCATTCCTGAGGCCTTTGATATCCTCCACCACTCTGGCATTTAGTCCTAGAATGCATCTCTCAGCTGGACTGACCTGCACCTCCTCTTCTCTTGCTGAGATGAGGGCTTCCTCAGCTGAGCTACCCTTCTCCTCACCAGAGGTCTGGCATGCATGACATGGTTGCAGTCAGCTAGGTTTCCATTATGCCGTCCTCCTCCATCACAGGATGGTGTTGCTCTGGTAATGGGTGCTCCTCAGCTGATCCCTCCTCATCCTCAGTGTTGTCTTCTGGACTTGCAGGCAGTACCCATAAGCACTGCCTTGCCCATTGGAGGCCACTGTGTCCTGAAGCACTGGAATCCTTGCCATGCCCCTCCCCTGAAAAAAGGAAAAGTGTACATACATTCAATATATATCCTATGTGGATTTTTCTCTTCACACTCACTGGATCTTTCTGGCAAACATTACAGCTCCAAGGGCCCTACTCAAGCATCTCTACTACTCCATTAATTATGTAGAAAGCATTCCCATGGTAGTGAGATCTATCTTTGAAGTACTTGTAAAGCACCAAGCGGCATGGACAGAGAAAGGACTCACAAATTGGTGTGGCTCTTCACAACTGGTCCTATCAGCCTTGTGCACCATGTCTTATCTCTAACAAAGAGCATAGCTATATGTAAGGGGAGGCCATTTTCTGCCTCTTATTAACACCTTTATCTGGTACAATTATCCTTGGTTTGACAAATGTCTCACTAGACCTAGCCTCTTTGATGTCAACATAGTGTTAGCATGCAATGCAGGTGCAGTACTCTCCCATTGGGTGGGGTGTTTCCATTGATTATCAGCATTGGGCCAGTATTTCCATAGAGGAGGCTCAGGGGACAGTTAAGTAAGATTTTAGGTAAGGATTTCTGGAAAGTGAAGATTGAAGAGAGAAAGAAGGGAGTAGTGTACAGGGATATTCTAGAGGTAGGGCATCCTGCCAAGAAATTATCACCAGATTCATCTGATTCTGCTACAAGCAGCCCAAGACTATAAGGAGAGTGAACATAACCTAGGAAGAAAAGAATTTGCTAACTAACATCTACTGGGGGACCCAGAGTGGAAGTGATATCAGTCCCTAATACCTGACCAGTGTAGTAGGTCATCAGATGTGCATATAGAAACTGTGGCAAAAATATACAGAATGTTTTCATGGTTAGACATTCATTTCCCAGTCATCAATCTGTAAAGCATTTTATTTTCTACAACAGCGCAAGTGTGCTGAGTGTCTTTTTGGAGACATTAACTAATGAGGAGAAAAAGTCTGTGAGCAGAATAACATTCTGGCAATGAAAATACTCTGCTTTTCCCCCTGTGCAAGAATCCCGGGAGGTCATGAGGCCTTGCGTGATCCATGGCCATCCCTGTGTGCTCCCATGCCTTTCCCTGAATAGGGAATACTTATATAAATGTATGATACTTTACATAATTATAGTCATTAAATACGAGTACTTTATATGTGTTTCCTGTATAAACTGCTTACCTTGATGGCCTTTAGGTTCTGAGATGTCCAGGTGTCCCACGTCTCTCACGACTGCCTCCAAATGGTGCCAAATACCATCCGTTCTGCTGCAGATAAGGTGATCTGGTTTCCAGGCCCATCAGAATTCATTCTGGCCTGCTTCTGCTTCACCAGAGGACCTGCCACTTGTGGCTTAGGTCTTTCACAGTGCAGTTATTGTAGAAGACCACATTGAGCCTGTGATGGATCTTCTCCTACATCCTCTCTTTCCTGAATTAGCCCACTTGTGTGAATTCTGGCCCATACAGGATATTCTGGACTTTCTTAACCTTATGGACAAAAAAGTTTACCTTCCTTTTCTGGAAGTTGAGCTTTCTAAGCAGGGCTTCCTTCTTCCAGATATGGGGAATGCAGGAAGACAAGAACTGGGAGCAAGTCCTTTATATTCACATACAGATGTAGATTGCATATTTTTGCACACATAAAGGGGCAGGATTTACATGAGCAATTATTACACATGTACATTTTTAAAAAATTATGGTAATGTACATTTTTTTGTTATAATTTACATATATTGGTTTAATATAGGCATATCTAGTCATTGCAATGTTGTGGTATGCACGTAATTTTTCTACATGGCTGTGTGCAAAGTTGGGCTGTAAATGGAATAGCTGCAGAATCCAGCAAATCATGGACTTTCAGAGCCAGTCCCAGTGTTATCCCAATAGCTTTCAATATGGGTAAGACCTAGGCTGGCTCTGCCTGTCCCTGATAATATGGAGCCTGCAGCTATCCTACCTCCAGAACGTATATCTTGGGTAGGAAAGCAAGTCATGTGTGGATGATGACCTTATCCTTGAAATCTGGATTAATTATATTTTGGCCTTGGTTTTTATTCTTTAAACTTGCTTTTTTCTTTGTAAGGAACAGAACCTTAGTTCAGCAACAAGCTATCTCTTATGAATTTTTATGTGCCCTGTGTATTACTATGTATAAGGCAAATAATTTCTACTGGGTGTCTATAGCTTCTTCTACCCTATTAATTCTTTGTGGTGTGCTTATTGTTGGGATGGGAAGCAGCTGATGGAAATTACAGTTCTGACCCAGTTTCAGGTGATAGTCAAGCTCTGATGAGTGGCTGAAAATAGTGCTTCTATTTAGGAGCCGCCAGCACTGGCCCCTGTTGTTATACTTGAACTTAGTTTGTGGGCCCTTGGGTCGTGGAGAGAGCTGACTCCACCCACAGGGAGGAGCCCTGTGGTGACTGTCCATGACAGGCGGGGTCTCAGCAGTGATGGACACAGGAGTCAGAGATATATTTATTATACAGCAAAGAGAAACCCAAGGAGCGGGTTTGTAAACTCAGTCCTGGAGTAGGACGACCTGAGATGGATTCTCCGGTAGTGGTCCGCAGAGTGGGGGAACCCGGGAGATACTTGCTTCTTGGTAGTTCTTGTGCGTGGTAGCTCCGGTAGTGGTCCGCAGTGTGGGGTAGGCTGGATATAGATGTTGGCAGCAGGCACAAGACAGCGTGATTCTGGTAGTGGTCCGCAGAGCGGGGTAACCCGAGGATCCGCACAGCAAGAGAGAAGCAGAGTTGAAGATCAGGTCTAGTACTCACTCCATAGTGTTGCAGTAGAGATATCATTGTAGCAGCGGCGGAGACTTGGAGTAGGGACACTGAAGGGTTATCCGTAGAAGTAGCGAGAGGTACTCACTAAGCTGATGAAGGTGAGACTCGCAGGAAAGGCTCTCCAAGGAGCGGATAGCCCTGAGTGCAGCAAGGCCCCCGAGGAGCAGGTACCTGAGTCACTCAGTCTGGAATGCAGGAACAGCAAGGCGAAACATCTCTGAGAAAAGGAATTGAGCAAGATGGAATCCTTGCTAACTCATTGGTAGGAAGGTCCAGTAGACTTAAGTACACGTAAGCAGTGATGTCATGCGGAGGGGACGCCCCTGAGGTTCCCGCCATGACGTGGATAAGACGGAGGCAGGAGCGTACGCGCGTGCTCTAAGTTACACCAGATTCAAGATGGCAACCAGTATCACCCATGCCATCCCAGGGATGACAGGGAGGTCGGTGTCCAGAGGCAATGGTGGCCATCTTAGCCAGAATTGGAGCTACAGGGCAAAATGAGGTGAGCAGCAAAGGTCGCAGCCGTCTGCGACCGATGTGCGCAACACCTGTCTTCATGATAAAATAAGAAATAACATGCTTCACGCTCTATCATATATGTAGCGGTGGTAGGATGGTTTTAACACAAGTTAGCCCAGATAAGGGCTGACCACTAAAGTGAGAAAAGGCCAGAAGATAATTACAAGTGTATAAAAAAGTGTATAGAAAAGGATAAATCCAGAAACAAATACCTTAAGGACACAGAACTTAGTTCCAGTAAATCAGCTACTAAAAGTGTTTGGCCATGGATAAGGAAAGATAAGGAGGGAACATACTTAAAACAATCTCTAGAGTAGGAGAAAGGACAAACTGAATTATCCATCACTCTGAACCATAATGCTATTGAAAGCATATGGAGAGAAAGGTACCAAAGACAGCAATGTCTTAAGGATATAAGGTATAAATCCAATGGGATGGCCACTAGGAGTGATTTGATCAGAAAACCATAAAGAAGGGTCACTAATTTAACACAATATACACTTAAATTAAAAAAAAAAAAGAATTCCAAAAGAGATGGAATTAACCAAAGGGGGAGCTGTATCCCTGGTAAGGGGGGCTTAGGGGTTACTCCTACATGCACACGGTATGACCCCAAGATTCAAGGACTAAACAGGTGGGGTCAGCTCACTGCTTAAACAGGCCTCTTCTTTTGGCCTGCCTACTGCCCGCAGGGTATGGGGGAGAAGAATCATAATAGGGAATAACTAAAAAGATAAGTATAATGAATATTAGAATGTCATAAGAAAGAACATGCTAAAGGAATAAAGAACCCTACAAAAGGAGTTGGGGAAAACCCATACTTGTAAAAGAAAAATGAACCAATAACTCAATATGTGTAGGGAGGACAAAAATAAACCTTGGGAAACCACCCCCAGACAAATCAGTTTTACTCTGAAGACCTCTTTTGACCTAACTTAAGGTTGGAAGAAGAGGGGTGTGTATCCCTCTAATATTCTGACTTCCGGGGTCTCTCCACCCCACCAAATGGCCATAAGGAAAGAAGATCGCTAAAATCAGGACTTTTGATGCTCTCTTGTTCTCCTCTCCTTCTCCTCTTGAAGGCTGTTGGGAGGGGGGAGAGTTCTCCTGGGAGAACTTATGAACTGTGAGACTTAACTACTGTCACACATTTTACCAGGGCCTGTGTTTTGTTTACTCCCTCCCTCTTGGTCCTTGGCTTGAACCTAACTGGAATAGATAGGATTTACAATAGAGGAGGGAATTTGTCCCTCAGGAGTGTATAAAAAGATGATGATGGCAGTGATCCAACTAAGGTCACCCTCTTTTGCTCCCCAGGGGCATTAGCACTGTTCCCACGGTGGGGTGGGGGAAATGATACTTGAGGCCTCCACTACCACTCTTGGTCCACAGTGCTGCCTTTTTCTACTTTTTCCACTTTCTTACCAGTGGGCTAGTGGCCTATGCTGGCTTGATGCTGGCTTTTGCCTGCCTTTTGGGGGGGGCGGCTCAACACATTGAGTAGATGTTCTTGGTAAAAGCTGAGAAAAGGGGGCTACAGTCCTTGAACCCTTGATTCCACTTGGGGTTTGGGTTGTAAAAAAAAATAGATATCAGGAAAAGGATCCATGTTACCCTGAGCAGCAAAGGGGAGGGGAGATCTCATTGGAGAGAGGGGCATGGGCAATGTTATGGCTACATCAGTTGGTTGAGCCCCCAAGGCTCCTTACTTGCCAAGATATTCTGGGATCCAAAAGGACTTCAACAGCTTGGCAACTGCACTGTCTGATGTTTTGGAGTGTGAATTTGTGGCACCCTTCCAGGGTTTTGAGGCCCCGGAGGTGGGGGGTGGAGGATGAGGTAGCATGCTAGCCTAAGGGCACCCCTACTTGGGGTGCCCTGGCTTATGACAGGGTTAGCATCTTTCCTCACCGCCTGTATAATAGATATTATAGGGGTAACCCAGGTAAAACACCTTGAACCACCCCCTTCATCCGAGCAGTACTCCAGGGATCCATATGTTCACATGGCAGCTGAAGGACTTCAGGTGGTGCAGTCAAGTATCCTTATGCCCCAGGGAATCACGGTGATCTCTGAAATGACTTCCTCTAGGGTACTTAATTGCAGCCACAAGTCAAAGTCTGGAAAGTATCACCCTTGTCCCTGGCTTTTCAAGGGGCTTGAACATCTGGGGAGCCATTTTAGACCTAATTCTTAGAGGAATGCAGATTTGATGTGAGAAGAATTAGTGGTGGGGCTACTCAGCAAAAGTGATCAAAGTGCCATCAAATTTGTCTTAATGACTGTAAGGAGAACATTAAGAATATCTACAACTGTAGCATTAAACTTCCAAAAGGAAAACTTTGATAAATGAGGAAAATACTTAGAAACAAACTGAAAAGTGCAGTGACAAAGGTTAAATATGTATATCAGGCATGGTCATTGTTTAAAAATATCACCTTGGAAGACCAGTACAGATGTATTCCATGCATTAAATAAGCGGAAGGAAGGCAAAATGACTGCTGGCATGGTTAAAAGGTGAAGTGAAAGAGGCTATTTTAGCCAAAGTAACTTCTTTCAAAAATTGGAAAAAGGATCCATTTGAAGAAAATAGGAAAAAGCATAAGCATTGTCAAGTTAGATGTAAAACACAGATAAAGTGGGAGAAAAGAGAATTTGAAAAGAAGCTGGCCATAGAAGCAAAAAATGATAATAAAAACCTTTTTCAATATATCAAAGGCTGTGAGGGAGTCGATTGGACTTTAGATAATCATTAAAGAGGCACTTAGGGACGATAAGGCCATCACAGAAAGACTAAATGAATTCTTTGCTTCAGCATTTACTGAAGAGGATGTTAGAGAGATACCCATGCTGGAAACTGTATTTAATGATGATGATTCAGAAGAGCTAAAACAATAATGGTGAAGCTGGAAAATGCAATAAGGCAGATTAACAAATTAAAGACTAGGAAATTGCCTGGACCAGATGGTACATACCCCAGAGTTATGAAAGAACTCAAAAATGAAACTGCATCTAGCAGTAGTAATTTGTAACCTATTATTAAAATTATCCATTGTATCTGAAGATTGGAGGGTAACCAATGTAACCCCAATCTGTAAAGAGGACTCTAGCAGTGATCAAGGAAACTATAGACTGGTGAGTCTGACTTTTGTGCCAGAGGAAATCATGGAAACTACTCCTATGAACAGAGTCACAGAACATATAGAAAGGCATGACTTAATGGGACACAGCCAGCAAGGATTTATACAAGGGAAATCTTGCCTCACCAATCTGCTACATTATTTAAAGGGGTTAAAAAACAATGGATAATGGTGAATCAGTGGATGTAGTGCATTTCGAATTTCAGAAGATGTTTGATAAAGTCCCTATGAGAGACTCCTGAGAAAATTAAAAAGTCACAGGATGGGAAGCAATTTTTTTATTCTGGATTGCAAACTGCTTAAAAGATAGGAAACAGAGTAAGACTAAATGGTCAGCTTTCTCAGTGAGGAAGGGTAAATAGTGGAGTGCCTCAAGGCTATGTAGTGGGATCAGTGCTTTTTAATTTATTTATAAATGATCTGGAAAGGGGAAGATGATCAAATTTGCTGATGACACAAAATTATTCCAAGTTGTTAAATAACAAGTGGATTGTGAATAATTGCAGAAGGACCTTGCAAGACTGGAAGACTGGGAACTCAAATGGCAAATGAAATTTAATGTGGACAAGTGCAAAATGATGCACATGGGGAAAAGTAACCCACACTGTAGTTACATGACGTTTGGTTCCGTATTACCACCCCAGGAAAAGGATCTGGGGGTCACAATGGACATAGACAATACTTTGAAATCCTCGGCCCTGTGTAAGGCAGCAGTCATAAAAGCAAACAAAATTTTAGGAATTATTAGGAAAGAGATGGAGAATAAAAGAGAACATGATAATGCCTCCCTATCGCTCCATGATGAGACTATACCTGGAGTACTGTGTGCAGTTCTGGATGCCCAATCTCAAAATAGATATAGTTGCATTAGGAAAATTACTTAGAAGGGCGACCAAAATGATAAAGTGGATGGAATGGCTTCTCTATGAGGAAAGGCTAAAGAAGTTAGGACTGTTGGAGAAAAGACTATTTTACATGCAATTTGTCATTACAGTGAGTTGTTTCTGTATGTTTGATGTGCCTATGTATGTTATTTTGGGTTCTGCATTGAACATGGCGTTTGGAATTGCAAAATATAAGAGTATGAGCAAATAAATAAATAAATAAATGAAAGATGACTGAGGGGGGATATAATAGAGGTCTGTAAAATCATGAGTGGAATGGGTGTTGGAACGCCGTGTTTTCTCTCAACATTGTAAAGTAAGTTTCGAATTCTTTCTCTGGGGAATATAATTGGTTGGGGATTCCTTTGGAGAAATGTTTTTTGGAGAAATGTTACTTGTTTCAAATTACCACAGGTAAGAAGAGTATACAACACGGAAGACCGTAAGACCGTTTTATCTGTGAGGACTCCCTTGTGGAACATTACAAAGTAAGAGTTGTTCTGATTGGTTGTAAGGGGCGGGGAATAAGAATGAAAGTAATAGTCCCTTTAAACCATGGCGGGAAATAAGAAATGAAGTGGAGACTGATTATGGTTGTTCTGATTGGTTGTAAGGGGTTTAAAAGAGGAAGGGAAGAGTTTTTCATCCCTTTTGATCAGTTTCGCGGGTGTTTGAACGCCACATTTTCTTTCTCTCAAAGTAGGTGGGGAGGAGCCCTTTAACCTTTTGACTTGCTTGATGGCTGATGGCATTTGCATGCCGTGGTATCTTCTCTGTAAATTGGTGAAATAAAATTTGAATATACTTTTTTGGAATAGAAATTGTGGGGAATATGGAGACATGTTATTTGATTCATTGTAGGAAATAAGGGAATGAAGTATGGGATATCGTGAGAACAGTCTTTTTGTGGGAACTCCTTTGAGAAACACTGCAGAGTGAGAGTTGGTGGTATGTATCTGGAATATGCGTTCAAATTTTTTTTTGAACGCATGAGTAAAAAATGTGTATAATGTTAATTTAATAAAATGTTTTTGGTTAAAGTTTGTTGAAATAATTTTTCAGGTAAAATTGTTAATTTTTATAGATGAACCTGTATGGGAATACTATTAAAAACGAATATGTTGGAGGTTTAGGATCATCAGAAAAAATCCTCAATGCTCTCCTGAAGAAGCCTGTAAAATGGCGAAACATGTTGAGAGGATGAAGAGGATGTAAAAAGATCGGGAAGGTGAAGAAAATATGTGAAAAATATAATTGTTGATACAAAGTGATCCTGTGTCAGCTAATGAGAACATTTTTTCTGCCTGTGAAAAATTCATTTTGAAATTATGGGGCGGATTTTCAGAGCCCTGCTCGCCTAAATCCGCCCAAAACCGGGCGGATTTAGGCGAGCAGGGCCCTGCGCGCCGGTGAGCCTATTTTACATAGGCTCACCGGCGCGCGCAGAGCCCTGGGACTCGCGTAAGTCCCGGGGTTCTCCGAGGGGGGCGTGTCGGGGGCGGGCCTGAACCGCGCGGCGTTTAGGGGGCGTGCCGGGAGCGTTTCGGGGGCGGACCCGGAGGCATGGTTACGGCCCGGGGCGGCCCGGGGGCGTGGCCGCGCCCTCCAGACCCGCCCCCAGGACGCGTCCCGGCGCGCAGGAGGCCCGCTGATGCGCAGGGATTTACGCCTCCCGGAGGGAGGCGTAAATCCCCCGACAAAGGTAAGGGGGGGGCTTAGACAGGGCCGGGTGGGTGGGTTAGGTAGGGGAAGGGAGGGGAAGGTGAGGGGAGGGCAAAAGGAAGTTCCCTCCGAGGCCGCTCCGATTTCGGAGCGGCCTTGGAGGGAACGGGGGTAGGCTGCGCGGCTCGGCGCGCGCCGGCTATACAGAATTGATAGCCTTGCGCGCGCCGATCCAGGATTTTAGTGGATACGCGCGGCTCCGCGCGTATCCACTAAAATCCAGCGTACTTTTGCTTGCGCCTGATGCGCCAGCAAAAGTAGGCCTATTCGCATAGGGGTAGATTTTCAGACGAGCGCGAACAGCCTACTTTTGTTTGCGCTCCAGGCGCAAACAAAAGTACGCTGGATTTTAGTAGATACGCGCGTAGTCGCGCGTATCGGCTAAAATCCTGGATCGGCGCGCGCAAGGCTATCGATTTCGTATAGCCTGCGCGCGCCGAGCCGCGCAGCCTACCCCCGTTCCCTTCTAGGCCGCTCCGAAATCGGAGCGGCCTAGAAGGGAACTTTCCTTTGCCCTCCCCTCACCTTCCCCTCCCTTCCCCTACCTAACCCACCCGCCCGGCCCTGTCTAAACCCCCATCCTACCTTTGTCGGGGGATTTACGCCTCCCGGAGGGAGGCGTAAATCCCCGCGCGCCAGCGGGCCTCCTGCGCGCTGGGCCGCGACCTGGGGGCGGGTACGGAGGGTGCGGCCACGCCCCCGGGCCGTAGCCACGCCCCCGTACCCGCCCCCAAAACGCTGCCGACACGCCCCCGCAACGCCGCGCGCTCCGGCCCCGCCCCCCGACACGCCTCCCGACACGCCCACTCCGAAAACCCCGGGACTTACGCGAGTCCCGGGGTTTTGCGCGCGCCGGTGAGCCTACATAGTTTGAAAATCTACCCCTATATGAATATTTGAAAGAATTTAATATACAAGATAAGAGGGTTGGGGTAACAAGGTTTTTTAATGGATATGTGTATGAAGGGAAGTGTGAATGGTATGAATGTATTGGTGTTTTTTAGGTTGGTATTCCTTCAGTGTGTGTTTTGAAAAATGTTTAGATAAAAGTGTTTGGGAAACATTTTTTTTGTAATATTAATAAAGATAATAACATAATATATGTCACTATATGTTTTTTGTGTTTGGAGTTTTGTGATGTATTATTGATTTGCCAGTGGGGTTGTGTTATTAAGTTGATAGCAGAAACAGAATATCTTTTTTTTTTTGCATGGTAAGTTGTACAGGGAAATGTCTTAGTTCTGCTCTGTGCCCATTATTAGGAAGTGGGGGACTTCTGTGGATGCAGAGCATGTGTTTATATTAAGTCCCATGATGGTCATGATTTCAGTGTGTCACACATGTGAGCATCATCTCTCAGGTGTGTCCTGATAGAAAAAAAGATTGAGAACCACTGCTCCAAACTATAAGGGAGTCAGCCAAAACTATATATACTCAAAAGGAGAATGGGGGCTTAAGGGTAGGGTCATAGAGCAGAGAAAAGAAAAACAGAGAAGGTAGTAAAGGAATCAATTGGGGGGAGGGGGCCTTCAATCTTTTGCATTGAGTGTCACAAGTTTGATATTTTACCTGCCGGTGAAAAGTTGTAGGCGTGCACCCATTGCAAAGAGCTTCTGGCTCTCACAGAATGAGTCCAATCTCTGGAGGCTAGAGTGGCAGACCCTGAGGAACAGAGGCAGACATGTATTGAAGAAACTTTCAGGGACATACTAGCCAAGTCCCAACTCCAATCTGGCAGTGTTGGTGCTGCCTTGGAAGAGGAAGGTCTCCTGGTTAGAGAGCATCACCCTAGTGTAGCAGGAAGTGATCCTGTAGCAAGGTCCTGCTCTCCAGGTTATGCATTGTCATCTCACACCAAGGACGAGTCTCCCAGAGCTACTGCCCTGGAGGAAAGGGTTAGGTCAGCCGTCATACTTGGTGATTCAATTATTAGGAATGTAGATAGCTGGGTAGCTGGTAGACATGAGGGTCACCTGGTAACTTGCATGCCTGGTGTAAAGGTGGCAGACCTCAGGCATCACCTAGATAGGATTTTAGACAGTGCTGAGGAGGAGCTGGCTGTCATGGTACAGGTGGGCACCAATGACATAGGAGAATGTGGGAGGGAGGGTCTGGAAGCTAAATTTAGGCTTTTAGGTAGAAAGCTGAAATCCAGAACCTCCAGGGTAGCATTCTCTGAAATGATCCCTGTTCCCCAGAGGTAGGCAGAGCTCCAGAGTCCAATGAGACGATGGTACGGGGAAGAGAGATTCAGTTTTGTAAACTGGGCAACCTTTTGATGAAGGGGGAGTCTTTTTTGAAAGGACGGGCACCACCTTAACCAGGATGGAATCAGGCTGCAGGCACTACCTTTAAAAAGAAGATAGAGCAGCTTTTAAATTAGAACAAGAGAGAAAGCTGATAGTCACTCACCAGCACATCATTCAGAGGGAGGTATCTCCAAAGAATACTAATGAAACAGGAGAGTTAGGGCATCCCAACAGAAAGACTGCAATAAAAACAAAAACAACCCATGTGCCCAGGGCCAGCATGAGCATTATGCAAGACTAGGCAGCCACCTAGGGCAGCGTATGTGGGCAGGGCATTGTCGGTGTAGGGGAGAATGCCATTTTCGAAATGTGACAGGAGGTATGAGAGTGGTCGCAGAGTACAGGCAAAAAGAAGGTGGCAGTGAATGGCGAGGTGACATGGGAGTTACTCAGGTGTGGGTCGGGAGATTCTGGAGGTGAGAGAGAGAAAGAGAGAGCCAAGTGACACTGTGACATTACCACCTAGGGTAGCTAGCGACCCTCACACCAGCGTTGCATGTGCCTATAAGTAAAAAATCATCTAAGCGAAACAATTCTAAATTATCCCCGTCAACTGAAAAGCAAGTTGTTAATACAAACAAAAAACAAACTTTAAAATGTCTGTATACCAATGCCAGAAGTCTAAGAAGTAAAATGGGAGAGTTAAAGTATATAGCACTGAATGAAATGGCAGACATAATTGGCATCTCAGAGACCTGGTGGAAGGATAACCAATGAGATAGTGCTATATCAGGGTACAAATTATATCGCAATGACAGGGAGGATAAACTTGGTGGGAGATGGCGCTTTCTGTCTGGGATGGCATAGAGTACAACAGGATAAAGATCATTCAAGAGACTTAATGCACAGTAGGATCTTTATGGGTAGAAATCCCATGTGTGTTGGGGAAGAGCTTAGCGACAGGGAGTATACTTCATACAGCTGGCCAAAATGATAAACAGAGAATGAAATACTAAGAGAATTAGGGAATGCTAATTAATTGGCAGTGCATTAATAATGGGGGACTTCAACGCCGACAAGAGGACTAGGCGGTAGATGCGCGGTATTAAGTACCATATGAATATGACGGGAGTTAAACCTTGCATTTTCAAAGTTCAGGATAACAATTTTCCGATGTTGTAACAGTCCCTGAAGCAGCTTGGAGCGAAACGTATGTCAGACTGCACAAGTGCCTTAGGATCGGAAGTTCATTCCTTTAAAATAAACTCCTGAACAACTTGATCTACAAAGCGCGGTAGCACTACAGACAAGTAAGGAAGCGCAGCGGCGCTCCGCACAAGTAAGGAAAATACCGTCCTTTTACTAATCAAGTACCGTCACTTATTAATTTTACAATATATAAAAAAAGAAAAAAATGTGTTTAAATTGAACAATAAAATAGCATTCCAAGGACTTTAATGGACCGATGATTAACATGACCCATTGCGGTTGAGAGCCTGGCTTACTGCCAAACAAACCGCGGGTGTTATGATGGTCCCACAGCTTTAAATAAATAAATGCACAAAAAAGAAAAATATTTGTAGCTTGCAACGTTTTGGTGTGGGGACTTCAATTACCCCAATATTGGCTGGGTAAATATAACATCAGAACATGTTAGAGAGATGCAGTTCTTGGATGGAATAAATGACTGCTTCATGGAGCAATTGATTCAGGAACTGATGAGTGAGGGAGCTATTTTAGATCTAATTCTTAGTAGAACGGCAAGAATTTGGTGAGAGAGGTAACGGTAGTGGGGCCACTTGGCAACAATGATCATAACATGATCAAATTTGAATTAATGAATGGAAGGGGAACAATAAGTAAATCTACAGTTCTAGCAGTAAATTTTCAAAAACGAAACTTTGTTAAAATGAAGAAAATAGTTAAGAAAAATCTGAAAGGTGCGACACAAAGGTTAAGGATGTACAACAGGCATGGAACATTGTTAAAAATACAATCTTAAAAGCTAGTCCAGATGTATTCCATGCATTAAGAAAGGTAAAAGAAAGGCCAAAAGATTCCTGGCATGATTAAAAGGTGAGGTGAAAGAGGCTATTTTAACCAAAAGAACTTCCTTCAAAAATTAGAAGAAGGATCCATCTGAAGAAAATAGGAAAAAGCATAAGCATTGGCAAGTTAAATATAAAACATTGATAAGACAGGCTAAAGAGAAATTTGAAAATAAGTTGGTAAGTTGGATGGAGAGGCAAAGTGTTGCATTCGCTGGACTGCGGGCTGCTCCCGAGAACAGCTGCCCTTACCTCACTGGCCAACTGGCTCTGCTGCCTCCTGGTGTGGTGAACACTGCTGACCACCACTGATCTCCACACAGGACGCCACCAGTCTTATGCATCATGCCTCTCCTTAGGCGCAAACGTGCCCAACATCATTCTTCTCAAAGGGCCCATGGTGTCCCTTGATGACATCACAAGCTTAGCCCTATAAAGGACCCTCTCTGTCTCTCCCTCCCTGCCTAAGCAACAGGTCCAGCTACTCTGTAGTTTGTGTTGCTACCTATTTTCATTCCAGCCTGTTCCAATCTTCATCTCAACCTTTTCCAGTCTTCAGCTCAGCCTGTTCTAGCCTTGCTTGCCCTATCTGGCCCTCCTAATTTTCTCGGACAAATACCTGCCTTTGACCCTTGCCAGGATTCTGGATATGCCTGACCACTGCCTGCCTTTCACCCTTGCCTAGACTGTGGATAAACCTGACCGCTTCTGCCTTTGATCCTTGCCTGGACTCCGTATATGTCTGACCACTGCCTGCCTATGACCCAAGCCTATGACCACTGCCTGCCTATGACCCAAGACAGAGACCATCACCTAAGACTTGCCAGCCCCAGTACCCAAAGGCTCAACCTGTGAGGAACGTGGACTGGTAAAGGTAAAGCTCCTTACCAGTCTTCTACATCGCCTCGGTCCACCTGCTGACAGTGAGAACCTGTAGGGCTCCTCCCTACAGGTTTTACCAATCTCACCTCGGCCCAAGGGTCCACAGATACAACACAAAAACTCATAATGAAAACTTTTTAAAATATATATGAAGCAGGAAGCCTGCAAGTGAATTGATTTGACCGTTAGATGATCGAGGGATAAAAGAGGTACTTAGGGAAGATAAGGCCATTGCAGAAAGACTAACAGGGTCATTCATCAAAATATGTTATGGTGTTAACGCACATGATAAGGCATTAGCATGTGTTAACGCTATAACACATGCAATAATTGTGTTACCGCACAGTGTGAATGCAAATTTTTTTAAGGGGCGGGATTGGGGAGGGGTTTGGGCAGGATTAATTAAAATGAGGGGCAATATCGCACCATGTGATAGCATAACACATGCTACCACAGAGTTTTAATGTTGGAAATAACTACACCTTTTTTCCTGGTCTTAAGCTGTGTGATATGCCCTAAATGGCTGTAATGCAATTTGCATTAAAGATTGCAAATTGCATTTTGGCCATTTCTGGGTTGTGGGGGAGAGGGAGAGAGAGAGCACCTCTAGGGAGGCCTTTACAGTATTCAACTATTTATATCATTATAGGAGGGCCAGCTAATAGCTCAAGGTGAGGTGTTGGTAGTGGTTTAAGGTTTAGGGACCAATTTTAGATGCAGAGTGAAATGTACAAACAGCACAGTACATCTTGGTGAAGATTTGACGTCATCTGGAGTGAGCAAAGACGCACAAACATGAGATTTCTACTATGTTCTCTCATTCTAGCTTGATGGTACCCTATTATAGAGTCCATCAAGCTAGGATGAGAGAACATTGTAGAAATCTCATGTTTGTGAGACTTTCCTCACTCCAAATGACCTCGGATCTTCACCTTGGTGTACTGTGTTGTTCATACGTCTCACTCTGCATCTAAAACTGGCCCCTAAACCCTAAACCACCACTAGCACCTCACCTCCAGCTATTAGTTGGCCTTCCTATAGTGATATAAATAGTTGAATACTGTGAAGGCATTCCCAGAGGCTCTCTTTCTCTCTCTCTTTCTGTCATACACTACCTATGTAAAGTGCTATGTTAGTGTGTGGTGTGGTAATTGTAAAATTACCATAAACACACCCCTTTTTCTTACCATGTGCATAATCCATGCGTTATTATAATATTTTGATGAATCTAGGGGTCAATTAGTTCTTTGCTTCAGTGTTTACTAATGAGGATGTAGGAGAGATACCTGTTCTGGAGATGTTTTTCAAGGGTGATGACTCAAATGAACTGAACCAAGTCACGGTGAACCTGGAAGATGTAGTAGGCCAGACTGACAAATAACCAGGAACAGATGGTTTACTCACCAGGATTCTGAAAGACTAAAAAATGAAATTTCAGATCTATTACTAATAATTTCTAACTTATCATTAACATCATCCATTATACCTGAAGACTGGAGAGTGACCAATGTAACCCTGATACTTAATAAAAGGGCTCTGGGGGTGATCCGGGAAACTATAGACTGGTGAGCCTACAGTGTCGGGAAAAATTGTGGAACTATTCTAAAGAACAAAATCACAGAACATATAGTTAGACATGGTTTAATGGGACACAGCCAGCATGGATTTACACAAGGGAAGTCTTGCCTCACAAATTTCCTAAACCTTTTGGAAGGGGTTAATAAACATATGGATAAAGGTGAACTGGTAGATGTAATATATTTGGATTTTCAGAAGGCATTTTGCAAAGTCCCTCATGAGAGGCTTCTAAGAAAACTAAAAAGTCATTGAATAGGAGATGTCCTTTTGTGGATTGCTAACTGGTTAAAAGACAGGAAACAGAGAGTAGGATTAAATGGTCAGTTTTCTCAGTGGAAAAAGATAAGCAATAGAGTGCCTCAATGATCTGCACATCGACCGGTGCTTTTTAATATGTTTGTAAATTATCTGGAAAGGAGTACGATGAGTGAGGTGATCAAATTTGTAGATGACACAAAATTATTCAGAGTAGTTAAATCACAAGCGGATTGTGATAAATTGCAGGAGGACCTTGCGAAACTGGAAGATTGGGCATCCAAATGGAAGATAAAAATTAATGTGGACAAGTGAAAGTGATGCACATAGGGAAAAATAACTTATGCTGTAGTTACTCAATGTTAGGCTTCATACTAGGAGTTACCACCCAGGAAAAAGATTTAGGTGTCATAGTAGATAATGCATTGAAATCATCAGTTCAGTGTGCTGCGGTGGTCCAAAAAGCTAACAGAATGTTAGAAATTATTAGGGAGGGAATGGTGAATAAAATGGAGAATGTCAAAATGCTTCTGTATTACTCCATGGTGAGACTGCACCTTGAACACTGTGTGCAATTCTGGTCACTGCATCTCAAAAAAGATAAAGTTACACTGGAGAAGGTACAGAAAAGGGAGATCAAAATGAGAACGGGAATGGAATTGCTCCCCTATGAGGAAAAGCAGAAGAGGTTAAGACTGTTCAGCTCGAAGAAGAGACAGCTGAAGGGGGGGGGGATATGATAGAAATCTATAAAGCCATGAAAGGACGAACAAGTAAATGTGAATTGATTATTTACTCTTTCAGATAATACAAGGACTATGGGGCACGCCATGAAGTTAAAAAGTAGCACATTTAAAACAAATCAGAGAAAATTATTTTTCACTCAATGCACAATTAAACTCTGTAATTCATTGCCAGAGAATGTGGTTAAGGCAGTTAGTGTAGCTGGGTTTTGGATAAGTTCATGGAAGAGAAGTCCATAAACTGCTATTAATTAATAGGGAATAGCCACAGCATGAGATCTATTTAATGTTTAGATACTTACCAGGTGCTTGTGGATTGGCTACTGTTGGAAACAGGATACTGGGCTTGATGGATCCTTGGTCTAACCCAATATGGCACGTCTCATGTTCTTATGTTCTTTTGTGTCCTTCTCCCCTACAGCATTCCCACTTTCTTAATCTCTGTTACTCCAGCTTATATCTTCTAATATCCCCCATCTCCTCTCACTTCCCCAGCTCACCTCTTTTCTCTGACCCCTTCAGCCCTTTTTGCATCCCACAGCAGATCCTTTCAAGCCCATGCCCTTTTATAACCCCCAAGTCATCATGTCACCCTTCCCTCATTCCCTCCTCACTCTCACTCTCACCCACTATCCGCCATCTCTCACCTCATCCCTCCTCTCCAATCCTTCTCTCACATCCCCCCAGCTGATCCCTCTGAACCCCCTAGTTCCTCTCACATCTCCAGTTAATCTTTCATTCCCCTTCTCTCCCTCCACTACCAGTCCCTCTCCAGCTGATTCAACAATCAAACCCCTTTGGCATCTGATCCCTCCCTTCTAAAGCCCTTCTCTAAACATGCCCTTTTCATGGTCACTGGCAACATTTTCCTTTGGGCCCCAAGCCAAAGATGGAAAACAACTGGTGCGAAGAAGTGGCAGGCTGAGGATAGGAGCAACATATTTAATGTGGGTAAGTTCAACAATGAGTGAGGAGGGAACAGCCATGGCAATCTCTGCTAGCACATATACAATCATCCTTCTCCTCCCTTCATGGCTGGTCCTAAGCCTGATGGCAGTCTGCAAGTGGCAGTAGCATTTAGTATTTAAAAGCAGCACCAATCCTATGAGCCACTGCAAGTTCATAGGCTCTGCAGTGACCACAATCCCTCCTCATGCAGGGCTTCCTGATACCACAAAACCCCATTCAAGGGCAATGCCACCTCAGGGCCTGTGAATGTATACTAGCTCACAAAGTACACACTGATTTCCATCAATGAATGTTTAGTGACTCTATATTCCAACCCACAGTTTTGTACGCCATGAGCTAAGAGGTAAATGTTGACTAAACTCTCTGCAGTGTTGTGTCTATTTCAGGAAGGTCATTCAGGGGAGCTAAGTATTCACTACACACACCCTAATAACCAGCAGCTGTACGGATAGATGAGAGGAGGCTAGAGATTACTGTTCAGACCTGCAAGGCTAGCTATATGCATGGTAGTGTGTGTGGATGAGAGAATAATTGCAATTGGCTGTTCTGAAAGGGTCTGTACTGGGAGTGGAAAGGGACCAAATCATGCAACAAATAATTGAGACTCACATATAAATGAAAAACATATAAAACTTTTATATTAATATTAAAAACAAAGGGGAGAAAACATAAATTAAATAACCCTTATTTTCTGTTTCAGAGCTTTTTATTTTATTTTGTCTGTTATTATTTTGACAATTGCACCAACATATTTAGGTTGAGTGTTGCTTGTATCCGGATCAGTTGTTATATTGTTTATAAGAATTGTCTGTATTTACATTTATTTATTTATTTAACATTTTTTATATACCGAGGTTCTAGAGACAAAATCACTAAGCACTTCGGTTTACATACAACTATTGAAATGACTGACTTGAGTCTTACAGAGAACAGGAAATAAAGAACTTGGATATTATACATTTAAACTCATAATGACATAGAACCTTTAAATAACAGAAACAGTAAAGGTTGGCAGTCAAACATGTAACAGGCGATTATATGAGAATAGAGCAATATGAGATTATATCTGTGGTTGTTTGGCAGTGAAAAACATGATAATTTGCATCCAGTGGGTAGGAAGTGTGCCTTGATTAAAAGAAATAGTTTAAAAAATGAATAAAGGGTAAACAGTGGAGTGCCTCAGGGATCTGTACTTGGACCGGTGCTTTTCAATATATATATAAATTATCTGGAAAGGAATACGACGAGTGAGGTTATCAAATTTGCGGATGATACAAGCTCCCTGCTCCCTTCTCCCCTGCCGTTGAAGCTCCCTGCTTCAATGGCAGGGGAGAAGAAAAACTGATACTTCACGCATATCCAGCATAGCTCTCTGCTTCAACGGCAGGGGAGAAGAAAAAAGGATTCGCACTCACAAAGCGGGGAGTAGCTGGCTTGTTACGGCGGTTACTACCCCAAACCAAATAAGCCTGATACTTCACTTTCAATGCATTTCCAGCATAGCTCTCTGCTTCAACGGCAGGGGAGATGAAAAACTGATACTTCACGCATATCCAGCATAGCTCTCTGCTTCAACGGCAGGGGAGAAGAAAAACTGATACTTCACGCATATCCAGCATAGCTCTCTGCTTCAATGGCAGGGGAGAAGAAAAACTGATACTACACGCATATCCAGCATGGCTCCCTGCTTCAACGGCAGGGGAGAAGAAAAACAACCAATAAGGGCTGAATAACATAGTCTGGGTAAAACAAATAAGCATGGGTGTAGCTTGCTTATTGCGGCGGTTACTTCCCCTACTACCCCTAACTAATCAAGCTTGATATTTCACTTGGATGCAGCTCCATCACTGCTCTCTACATTAATGGTGGGGGTGGAAGGGAAATAGAACCAAAGAGCTAAGAGAAACAGATAAGTATGAGAAAAAAATGTGTGAAGCTTGCTGGGCAGACTGGATGGGCCATTTGGTCTTCTTCTGCCGTCATTTCTATGTTTCTATGTTTCTATATATTCAGAGTAGTTAAATCACAAGCAGACTGTGATACATTACAGGAGGACCTTGCAAGACTGGAAGATTGGGCAGATGAAATTTAATGTGGACAAGTGCAAGGTGTTGCATATAGGGAAAAATAACCCTTGCTGTAGTTACACGATGTTAGGTTCCATATTAGGAGCTACCACCCAGGAAAAAGATCTAGGCATCATAGTGGATAATACTCTAAAATCGTCGGCTCAGTGTGCTGCAGCAGTCAAAAAAGCAAATAAAATGTTAAGAATTATTAGGAAGGGAATGGTTAATAGAACGGAAAATGTCATAATGCCTCTGTATCGCTCCATGGTGAGACCGCACCTTGAATACTGTGTATAATTCTGGTCGCCACATCTCAAAAAAGATATATTTGCGATGGAGAAGGTACAGAGAAGGGCAACCAAAATGATAAAGGGGATGGAACAGCTCCCCTATGAGGAAAGGCTGAAGAGGTTAGGGCTGTTCTGCTTGGAGAAGAGATGGCTGAGGGGGGATATGATAGAGGTCTTTAAGATCATGAGAGGTCTTGAACGAGTAGATGTGACTCGGTTATTTACACTTTCAAATAATAGAAGGACTAGGGGGCATTCCATGAAGTTAGCAAGTAGCACATTTAAGACTAATCGGAGAAAATTCTTTTTCACTCAACGCACAATAAAGTTCTGGAATTTGTTGCCAGAGGATGTGGTTAGTGCAGTTAGTGTAGCTGGGTTCAAAAAAGGTTTGGATAAGTTCTTGGAGGAGAAGTCCATTAATGGCTATTAATCAATTATACTTAGGGAATAGCCACTGCTATTAATTGCATCAGTAGCATGGGATCTTCTTAGTGTTTGGGTAATTGCCAGGTTCTTGTGGCCTGGATTTGGCCTCTGTTGGAAACAGGATGCTGGGCTTGATGGACCCTTGGTCTGACCCAGCATGGCAATTTCTTATGTTCTTATGTTCTTAATAAAACTTTAAAAACTATTTACTAATGGAAATAAAAAATGGGAAATGGGTGGGAAAAACTAGGAAATTAACTGTTTACAAAAATAAACAAAAAGGTCCAGGAACCTCAGGAGGCTCAGTCCTGACAGGCCTAGCAGGCTGGTGCTGTGGAAGTTGCCCCACTGCCATCAGCTCAAGAACGGCTGTGTAGCCCTTTTGAGCATTGGTGAGTCACTCCAAAACTGCCATCATCCTCCTGTAATCATTCTGCAGATCGTGGCGTTCCTCCCCCATCCTCTCCATAGCTCCCCCTATTGCTCCAGCCCTGTGGCTTAGGATCAGGGGCTCTATTCCAACGGCGGTCTCTGCTGCCAAGGGGTGCTGTAAAGAATCAGGGAGTAGGTCTCCACAAACCTGCTCACCATCTTATTGGACCAAAAGGGGAAGAGGCTCTACAGGGAAGGAGAGAAGGACAGCTGGTTGTGTTGTCCTGGGTGCCTCCTGTTGGGAGTGGTGGGGGAAGGGGGGAATGACTGCTGTCTACTCCTAGGGCTACTGGTGATGGTAGTGGCAGTGACTGCAAGCCTTCAGCAGGCAGCACAGCTGCAGCTGCAGCAGAAGGAGCCTGGGGCTTGTCAGATTCTTCCTCTTCCTCCTCCAATGAACTGGTATTTTCTGGAAAGAAAGCAAAAACTATGTGTCAATCCTTCATCTCATATGCTACAGGGTGTGATGTGCACGATCATGCAAGCAGTTAGAGTCAATACATTAGTGGGAGAGATGGAGATGATGGTAAGTGCTCCTAGCAGTGGGACACCCATGATCACATATAGTTTCCCAGAGATATGAAAGCATCAGTAAAACTGTCTTTGAATAGTGAATACATGATAACTAGATAGTGTTTGGGGCTAGTAAATAGGGTACTTGTCTGGGTGGTTTGTGTTGGGGTTGTAGATAGCAAGATGTCAAGGGATAGGATGCTGCCATTGGTCTATGGGTGTTTGTTGAATGAGAAGCATTGAGTTTGCCTGGTAAAAGTATAAGGAGTAGGATCAGATACCTTCTTGAGTTTCATGCAATGCCTATGAATGCATATCAAGTACTGCTTCATAACAGTGCTGCCCATGACCCAGACAATAGGCAAACATGAAGTAAGTGTGCATGAGAGTTTCTGAAAGCAGTAGGCAGAGACAGGGTCTTGCAGAGTGACAAGGCAATAGTGGGACTAGTGATGGAAATCAAATAACCTTGTTGGTATCTTGCCGATGGTAATGTTCTGAATTTACCTCCATGCCCCTCCTGCAAGGCAAGCAGTTGGTCCAGCCACTCCCTTTCTTCTCAGTTCCCGGTCATTCTTTTTGAAGTCCTCAATCTGTACAGAGAAATAAAAATTCAAAACAATAAGTTCACTATGGGCTTACCAATTGCCACCCATCCCACCCTTAACCCTCCCTATCCCCACCCCACTATTCTCCCCCATTGCGCTCTAACACCCCCTGTCCCCACTCCACTATTGCCCCTCATTGCCCCCATACCCCCACCCTACCCCACTATTGCCCCACCCCATCCCCAACAACAACCACCATCCCAACCCACTATTAGCCCCCACTATTACCCCCCCCCCCACTGCCACCCAACCCTACCCCCACTCCACTATTCCCACCATTGTCCCACCCCCATCTCAACCCACTATTGCCCTCCAACCCACCCAGCTTCAAAGTTCCCACTATGTACTTACCCTCTGGGACAGAAAGCAATCCTTTTAAATATGGCCTGCAGGTCCCTCCAGGCCATCCAAAGTAGGGGTAAGAACTGTGTTTCATCCTTCACCACCAGGGATGCCAGCTTATGGATGTCCTTGATGGTTATATTAGACTACCTTGCTGGGGGCCATCTTGGAATGAGCCCACCCCAAAAGAACTGGAAGTTTGCGCACGTAGGGGAAAACATACATGCATATACTCACAATTTACAAAAATGTGTACACATATGAGTTTACATATGTATGAACATTTATGCATATAGTTCATGTATGTGTGCATGTTTTCTATATAAGAAACATATTTTATCATTTTTCCATGTGTTCATGTTCACATTATAAAATGTATGCGTATATAAGCATATACTTATATATGCTTATATAGGGCCGCATGCAATTGTTTGAAAGTTACCCTCCCTATTTATAAAAATTTAGATGCATAGGGATGGGAAGCCCGCTGACAGGGGAAAATTGTTGGCTTTCCTTATTTTGTAAAATATGTTCTTAAAAACAAGGGAGAAAAACATGATCATAAGCCAAAGCCCCACCCCAAATCCAAATATCTCTTGTGAAGCAGGACTAAATGGATCATGATCTGATATTGGAGAGAAGCAACTGAATGAAACTGAGGAATAATTAAGTCCTTGAATGTATTGGTGACTTAACTATTTATTCCCTACATGTATCAGAAAGTAAAAAGTCAACATTTTTCCTACTTAAAGTTAGAGCTAATCTTTCCTCCCCTACCTTAAGCACATAGGCAACAGAACCCTGGATTCTATAGAAATCCATATTTCACATCCAGAGATTGCAGTGCATTGTAAATGTCTGAAACCATAAAATAGGATTACTTGAATGAGACCCCAGTTTTATAACCTGTCCTAGGCAAGCAGGTGCCAAATATGGTTAAAATCACAGTTCTTACAATAGATTCTGAAAGTCAATGCAGTTGCATGAAATACAGCTACTCCATTTCCCATCATGTAAAGAAGACATGCTAAAAAGATAAATACCAAAATGTAATATCTTCTGCATAGATACATGTCTGCTTGGAGGCAGCTCTGCTTTGATTGAACATACTGTATATTACATGAATAATTTTTGTGCAGTGGTCTATACTTGGTTATGCCTATTTGTTTTTCCTTATTTACTTACACAGATACTTTTTAAACTATTTGCTTGGTTTTAATAAAATAAAACACAATATTTTGAAATTTTTATTTTTATAAATAATGCTGTTAGAGTCTTCATTTTAACATTCTATGCAGAAGAGGGTCTTTTGGCAAAAAAGTGAACAAAAAAATAAATCCGCTTCATGAATGGCTGAGTATTTAGTAATTGCACTTCTACCACTATCCTTTCCTCATTTGTAGAAGTACAAAGCACCTAATTACATGAAACTCCTCAGTAAAGGCAAGATACATTGTCTTTTCCATATTGTCTTCCAGAAAAATCTGTACTAATGAATGTATCCACTACATGTTAATTTATCTTATTTTAATTTTCACTTCTCATATTTAATTTAATACAATATCCAAAAAAAAAAACAAAAAACTAAAAGGAGGATTACATCTTAGGAAAAAGAAATAGGATGAATGGAGCACATAGAGGGGAAGTCCGGTATTTTTACAATTTTTAATATCATTTTATTGCTATAAGGGACAGCCCGCATTGAGACAAAGGCTGCATGAACATTTCATCTGTGGGTTTTGCACCAATTTTTTCAGCAAAAGTATGTGTGTACTTTCACTTTACAACTTGTCATTGATACAAAGCATACACAGTCTCTGTTTTTTCTGCAAATGGATTTTGCTGGAAAAGTGCATGAGATGATTTGAAGATGCAATCTGTACACGTAGGTTACCCACCCCCGACCTAAACGTGCTCCCAGAAATGCTTATTCTCAGTGGGGAGGATTTTAAAAGCCCTGCGCGCCGGCGCACCTATTTTGCATAGGCTGCTGGAACACGCAGAGCCCCGGGACGCGCGTAAGTCCCGGGGCTTTGTAAAAGGGGCAGGGAGGGGGCGTTCCCAAAACGACGCGGCATTTCGGGGACGGGCCCGGGGCTTGGCGCCGGCCCGGGGTCATGGTCGAGGCCTCCGGACCAGCCCCCGGGTCGGGTGACAGCTTTTAGCAGGCGTAAATCTGCCAATACAGGTAAGGGGGGGGGGTTTAGATAGGGCCGGGGGGGTGGGTTAGGTAGGGGAAGGGAGGGGAAGGTGGGGGGAGGGCGAAGGAAAGTTCCCTCCGAGGCCGCTCCGAAATCGGAGCGGCCTTGGAGGGAACAGGCAGCGCGCGCAGGTTGCACAAATGTGCACCCCCTTGCACGCGCCGACCCCGGATTTTATAAGATACGCGCGGCTACGCGTGTATCTTATAAAATCCAGCGTACTATTGTTCGCGCCTGGGTGCGCGAACAAAAGTATGCGATCGCGCAATTTTTTAAAATCTACCCCAGTGTGTCTAAAAATTCAAACATTGTAGAAAACATACAGACTTAATAGCCATAAAGAAGGGCAATTTTCAGACAGCCAGTTAACATAGGCAAAATGCTTTTTACCCATGTAAATCACTTTGAAAATTGTCTTCATAATGCTCATCCAGGGCTTTATGAAGGTACTGCTACCAACTTTTAGGTTTTATTCTATGAACACTAATGGCTTGATTTTCTAATGCCGCAAGGCATAGTGAATTTGGCGGTAATGGGGGCAAGAGGGCGGTCCTGCAATAGCCGGCAGTGATCGCACCTCTGCGGTGCAATTGCTGCTGGCGTTGCGCCAAATAACTACACCATAAAATGTGTAGCTATTCGGCGTGAAACTGGCAGCAAAAAAGAAGCGTACCTTTCGCTGTAGGCGAAGTCTTCGCGGCGTCAGCCCCGGTGCCGCCCCAACTCCTCCTCTTCCGGGGCTGACGCCGCTCCGACTACACCCCAATCTTGGTATCACGTGCGATCTGCATAGAAAATGACCCCCTAAGTCTCATACATTTTTTGGTCTGATCTTGAAACATCAGCACAGATCAAAGTTTCACAGTCCTTACTTACCAGCAATGTTGAGTTTTGAGTTTTGAGCTTTGTACCATTTGTATGGTCTTTATATTACTTATCATTATGTAATATATACAGATGGGTTATGTTCATTGTTGGATCTCGATTTATGAGAGATGATGCAGTCCTAGTTTCTATAACATTTTGGAATTTGTTTTTGAAGATAATTAATGAAAAGCTTGCAGCCTTAAATTTAATAAGGAAGATGTACCTAATACTTTGTCTTCCCTGACTGATTTCTCAGTTGTATTCTATATATTGTACTTAATATTACCTTGTCAGTCAGCAAAGCAATAATAGATTAATGAAACCTACCAAATAATTATTCTGGAAAATCTGATTACTGCTTTATTAACAGCTTCATAATTGAAGAATCTTTGTGCATCAACTTTATCATCTATGGATATGGGAGAATCCTCTGTTTATGCACACCTCCGGACCAATCAAACAATAGCTATCACTAATAAAGGTTTATTTAATTCTCACAGTAAAATTTTAATATCACTAGCAGCCTGGGGAAGCATCAGCGAGTGGATTTGCTTGACATCAGATCGTTTCCTTTCTGCTAGTCCCAACACTTCTTAATCTTTAATATCAAGGCAATTAAAATTAATGGCCACTCACCCAGAGCCACTCTGGGCAGTGTTTCCTTGACATCTATTGTTTGATGGGATTACCTAGAGGTTAAACTAACAAGCCAGGTTTAATTGAAAGCAATGAAAGGAGCAGTGATCATACGTTATGTTTAACCTGCATACCATATCTAAATGAATAACTAAAAATGTTAAACTATTTTTCAAATTAAAATGAATTTTTAGTATTGCAGTGTATAGCTTAGGAAACTACATGTAAGTAGTTGAAACCATAATTAATTTATAATTCTGCAACCAAACCATAAAATGATTTCATTTTATATTTCTTTAAAAGCCTATGCAATTAACCTTGGCAACAGCTTAAAACCTAGAAAATGCAAAACCTAAAAAGCTAATATTTGGGTTACATATAGGCTGGCATGAGCTTGAACAGAAAAGTAATATAAACTGGTTGAGTCTGCAGGTTAAATGAATACTTCTTTAATGCATAGCAATAAAGGTTAACAAATAAAATACATTTATCAGGTGATAACTTTTCATTGGACTAACTGCATTTTTTGATTAGTTTTTGAGGGATTTTTAGCCCTCGAAAGCTAGTCAAGAAATGAATTAAATTAGTCCAATGAAAGGTATCACCTGATAAATATATTTTGATTTTATTTGCTAACCTTTATTTTTGTGCATTCAAGTGAACTAACATGGCAACCACACCACTTATACATCTTTAAAGCATGGAAATATATGAAGAAAACAGATGTGTTGAATGTACTCCTCTAAAGTTAATTTACCTGCCTTGTAGATAATCAGTTTTGATAGATATCTGTCCTGGATTTTAAATGTTAGGATAATATTCTCTAGCTTTGCTACTTGAAATGATATTGCACTGTATTTTTTTATTGGTGCATTACCTGACTAATTCCTGCTCTTAGACATTCTAACTTAAAAACAAATTTTAAAAAGAGTTACAAGTGTAAATGTAACATACTATTAAAGCAATTTTAAAAAGCCATTTACACGCATAAATTGCACTTACATGTGAATATCCTATGGACAATTTAATGGCATATATTGTAGCAATTTTCAAAAGCCCATTTACATAGGTAAAATGCATTTACACGTGTAAAACCCAATTGTAAGCATGTAAATGCTTTTTAAAATCAGATCTATAGTGTGCCAATGAATTACATCAGAAAATTTTAGATGCAATAGTAATTATAGCATGCTTATATAAATTCTTACTAAGCTAAATAATTTCTGCTATTTGCTTTCTCAAGCATGCCATACTATATGGAGCAAGTTTCCTAATGAAATGTTGTCTGCAGAAACAGACAAATATGCAGATAATTTAGGGAAATTCCGTGATAGTTAATCATCTTGGCCTTCCTTATGCAAAATTCAGTGGTGTGCAAAAATATGACACAGCAATAAATATGGCCACCAGAGACAGCAGGATATCTTCTAAGCTGAATCAACTATCTTTTGTACAGCAATAAAGACCACAGATTGAATATCTCTAAAAATTCCACTAATTGTATGTAACCCCATCCCGGGAGGCAGGCTGCATTCTGATAGGGCCATAAACGTATTTATTGTCTCCTTATGGATGGAACCCAGGCTAGCTGTTCCTTCAGTCTCTTTCCCCATGGTATGGATTATTTTTCTATGGGGGAAAGAGTTCTATCAGAGCCCTGAGAGCTGAGGATGAATGGAAATTCTTCTCACGAGTTACCCCTGGGGCGTGTTGTCTATGATACTTGTCTGTGGGTGAAGATTAAGCCCAATAACCATGCTGGAGTCACTGTGTTAGTGTTCAAATAATAAGACAGTAACTTTTAAACAGGCGCACAGGTGCACATGTGCACGCAATCGTCAGCCCACATCCAGGGACGTGGCCATTTTATAACATAAGCACATATATGCGCGTATGTTATAAAATAGCCTGACTGTGCACACATGTGCACATGTGTACGTGGACACACACTTATGTGAGCAAATGCCACATAAGTGGGGGGGGGGGAGGGGGTTAATAGACATGCATGCCGATGCCATTACCAGTTTTCCCAGTTCACCCAGGTAAGGGAAAGGTCTTCCAAACCACCTAGTTTAATAGCCTCCCTTCTCCCCTGTTATCCCCTGCCTTTAAAACCCCACTGATCTGCCTATATCATTTTGTTTTACTACTTAAATGCCATCCATAGCAGAAGTAAAGTTACGTGCAACTGTGCTCGTAAGTATTTATGCACAAATTTCAAGATGAAATCCAGGAATACCCATGCCCTGCCCACGCCTCTTTTTCAGAACTTTACATTTGTGCATGAGGCAGCAAGTATGTGCGCCTGCAGGCGGCTTTTAAAATCTGTTCATTGCACGGCAGCCTAACTTATGTGTGTATCTCCCAGTTTTGAAGCATGCGAGGCTTTTAAAACTCACCTTTAAGTCTTTACTAATGGGCAACTAATCTATAGAATGGCAGCAATAACAAAATCCTCTGAAACACAAGGTCTCTCATTTTTCCATACAGTTTTCCCCTCTATCTGTGCAGGAATCTCTGAACCAGGACCATGGAACTTCCACCCTCCAAGGCTTGGATAAGTGGAGCTCCCAGGTGGGCAGGGTCTCCTTTAGTTCGGCAGAAATCCCCTTCCAACTCTGGCAAAAACGTTAACACTGTCCTTTGCACAAAGAGTCAAATCCTCTCACTCCCCAGGGATGAAATCACCAGGAAGGTGTTCTCAGAGATCTTTACTTTGTTCTTAATCATGATTAGATGATTTTCTATTGCTTCTCTGGTTTTCTCAGCCTCTCTCTGGATCCCAGGTAGGAGGGTTCCCTTGGAAACAGCCAACTCACCCTAGTCCAATGCCAGAAGGAAGGGGCAACCAAAAACCTTCCTCCTGGGTCTCAAAACTTAAGTTCTTTTCCCTTCAAAAGAATTTAACATCGGAGTTCCTCCTTGCAGCAGGTCACTACCACCTCCATCCTCGTCGAGAGTATGGAAGGAAGGTCTACCCTAAACTGAGCAGCCCCAGTCACAGGGTTCCCCATGCCCAGAGCCCAAGTGGTGCACAGGCTCTCACAAGACTCCTACCAATTAAATTTTAAAAACCGGCAAAAACAACCCTGATCAGCCAGGGAGTGGCCTGGATAAAGAAAGTCCCTCCTGACCCTGCTTAGTCTCCTCAGGCAGGGTTTGCCTGTCTCCCTGACTGAGCCTGAAAAATCAACACAAGAAAAACTCCTCACTACCTCCTGTTAGCAAACCATAAGGGACTGCCTCCAGACTTTCTGGAGAGGGCTGTTTAAAAAAGCTTTGCAGGGGGACGGCCATTCCAGCACCCTCAATGGGAGGGACTTCATATGAATGGTAACCTCCCCCCATTCACTAACCTATACTGTTCATACTAATGGCAAGGCCTTAATGGTAACAGAACTAGTTATCTGCTACATGCAGAACTCAGAAATATTGGGGCAGACATTAAAAGCTACGCGTGGGTGTATGTTAATAAAATCCGGGGTCGGCACGTGCAAGGGGGTGCACACTTGTGCACTTTGTGCCGCCGAGCCGGGTAGCCTTCCTCCGTTCCCTCCGCACCCCCCCACCTTCCCCTCTCTTCCCCTACCTAACCCACCCCCCAGCCCTACCTAAACCCCACCTTACCTTTAACTTAGGAGTTGCGCCTGCCTCTGGGCAGGCGTAGGTTGCGCGTGCCAGCCAACGGCCTGCCCGCAATCCCTGGCACAGCGGCAAATGGCCACTGTGCCTGGAGGCTCCAGCCCCGCCCCAGACAGCCCCGCCCCCTTTTTCAAGCCGCGAGACATACGCGCTTCCCGGGGCTTGCGTGCGTCAGCGGGCCTATGCAAAATAGGCTTGGTGCACGCAGGAGCGGGTTTTCGGGGTTACGTGCTTAATATACACGCATAACCCTTTGAAAATCCGCCCCATTGTGTATTTATTTATTTATTTATTTACATTTATGAATCGCTTTCCAACTTTTACAATAAAACTTGGCAGAATTGAAGTCATTACTCTATTGTCACCAGTAATCATTTGGATTTTGTAAAGCATGTCTTACTTTATATGTTAAAAAAGCATAAGATGAGCTGACCTTGTGGCTCTGTGGCAATATTGCACACTTCTGCAGAGAAGATCTGGGTTTAATTCCCAGAATTAGCTTCTGTTCTAGAGGGGATGCTGCAGAAGCTGCATTCACGTATTTAAAGGGGAGGGGGGAAAGGGTCAGGAAATCTCAGCCACAAGCAAATTCCGAATACTGGAGGGAGCTGAGGTCTCTGGCCCTTGACCAAGGACCATCACTGCAAGTTTTGGGGAAACGACCAGGCAATGGTGCTGTAGCCAAACAGAGGCCATTTCCAATTGGGCTGGAAAGCCAAAGGAGTAGGAGGCAACTGCCATGCCAAAAAAAAAGGTATAGAAATCTTATGAAGATGTGAAAAATACATGCAAGAAGTTGGATAGTTAGATAGTTGCTACTAATGATGAACACTTTTCTGGACCTTTTTAATGCTTCTATTTTGGAATGCAGTACTTGGTATAGAATTATTGGATTTAACATCAGCAAATCATTTTTTAATTTACTAGTCACTGAAAAACATATTAAGACAACACTGTTTCACCAATTTTTCCATCAAGGGAGGTCTTGATGATCATTTGATGATGACCTTTGTCATTATCACTTTATTGAACAAATACATATTTGACATACATAATGGGGCGGATTTTAAGAGCCCTGCTCGCCTAAATCCACCCTAATCCGGGCGTATTTAGGCGAGCAGGGCCCTGCGCGCCGGTGCGCCTATGTTCAATAGGCCTACTGGCGCACGCAGACCCCGGGACTCGCGTAAGTCCCGGGGTTTGGCGAGGGGGGCGTGTCGGGGGCGGGCCCGAGCCGCGCGGCATTTAGGGGGCGTGTCGGCAGCGTTTTGGGGGCGGGCCCGGGGGCGTGGTTACGGCCCGGGCGGTCCGGGGGCATGGCCGCGCCCTCCAGACCCGCCCCCAGGTCGCGTCCCGGCGCGCTGGCGGCCCGCTGGCGCGCGGGGATTTACGCCTCCCTCTGGGAGGCGTAAATCCCCCGACAAAGGTAAGGATGGGGGTTTAGACAGGGCCGGGCGGGTGGGTTAGGTAGAGGAAGGGAGGGGAAGGTGAGGGGAGGGCGTTAGAGGATTCCCTCCGAGGCCGCTCCGATTTCGGAGCGGCCTCGGAGGGAACGGGGGTAGGCTGCGCGGCTCGGCGCGCGCCGGCTATACAGAATCGATAGCCTTCCGCGCGCCGATCCAGGATTTTAGTGGATACGCGCGGCTACGCGCGTATCTACTAAAATCCCGCGTACTTTTGCTTGCGCCTGATGCGCCAGCAAAAGTACGCCTATTTGCGTGGTCTGAAAATCTACCCCTTATATTAAAAATAAGCACTGCAGGTTATTTCTAGTAATGTTCACGCTTCTCATTTATGGCCTAAAAAAGTTCAAACTGCATAATACTTAATCTCTCAATAAAACAAAGTTTTCATAAAATATTAAACATCTTTTTTTCCTCATCACTGAAGGCTAATTCATTAATTTACCTTAATTGTGTTCCAAATAATAGAGTTTTGGTTATCCAACTTGTTAATAGCAACATGATGATAATTTGTCTATTTTATCAAATACTTAATTTTCAAGATATTAAAAACGTTTACATTTTTGGAAGAACAAATTATTTGCACTCTATATACTACCTTTAATGGATGATTTGGTGTTAACATGTCTCATAAATACAATTAATGAAATCAGTATCCTAAGAACCAAAATGCTAGGGATATTTACCTGAACGTTTTCAGTTATTCTTTGAAAACTTTCTGCAAATTGATATGATAATTTGAAATTTTATATGGATCATTTGTATTGCACATTTGCATAATTAATAATCTTATTAGGTACTTAGTTGTTTTCTGTATTTTAAATGGTAGTAGAAAAAAATGGACCAAATTTAAGCATGCAAGGGACACATACATAGTGTACTAGTAAAAACAGGAGAGGTAAGAGGAAGATTAATAGAAATGGTGGGGGATCTTGGTTCTGATTTAGGTAGGAAAACTTTCATGCTCATCTACCCAAAATGGTAGAGGACCAAAGGGGAGATAACAAAACAGATCTGAATAAGGAGCAATATCTTTCAGACTGGCTTGCTTCTATGGCTTAGAGCTGGGAAATAGCCTATTATGGGGGTACTTAAAAAATGCAAAGTCTGCGGATTGTTTTTTCCTGCAAGTACTTTTGCTTTCATAATTACCCCAAGAAAGGTGATTTTTCTCAGAGAAATTTACATGCATATTTTTTTAATTAAAAAATATAACTTGGAACCTCTCCCTAACCCCACACCCAGGAAAGTCCCTTTGGTATGTGGGTAAAAATATATGCATACATGCTGTATGTAGGCATACATACAGGCTATACATGTGTATTTTTTTCTTACATATCAGGCAGGCAGACAATTTTATAAAAGCCCATTTCTTCTGGTAAAGCATTGCTTTACCTGCAGAAACAGCTTTAAGGGCAATTTTAAAAGAGGATAGTGGTAAGGGCAAGGAAGAGTATTAACCAATTCTGGAGCAGCACAGGAATTCAAGTGGTTAACAGCTCGGAGCTATCCTTAGCTATCCTATCGTTAGAGCAGTGTAGATGGAGACAACTTGATAATATGCATGGACAATTGATAACAATCTTTAAAAATCTGCTATGTATATTATAGCTACTTTTATATGAGGGACAATCAATAAATAAGCTAAATTTAAGCTGCTGTGATGGTCTGCTTAAATTCACCTTATTTATTGACGCTGCCTTATATATAGCTGCATACAGAAACTTATTAATTCAGCAATACTATAGAAATGTAGATTTATATCCATACATGTCAATGTAGCTGCAAATGTGTTGTACAAGTCTAGGAATTGCATCATAAACCTAGCATTTTCTTTTAAAGGGTGTTGAATCTGTTTTCATTGAGCATACTGTAAAACTATGAAACATTTTATAGTTATGATAATCTTCTAACATTTTCAGCAATGATTACACCCTTTTTGTGGCATATATGATAGCTGTCCCTGATACTATGAATACTATGCAAGATAGTAACCTGAAAAAAAAAAAAGTAAAATATCAGTCTTGTGACTGGCATGCAGTAGACATGATACAGTTTATCGCTGTAGAGTATGTGCTATGACCTTAAAACAGATTTATTTACTCTATCACAAATATTGTACTAAAATTACCTTTCATTCATTAAAATAAAATCATGATAAGTTTTCATCGAAATAAATAGTTTTTCCTTTATGCATTCTTTGAAAAAGCAATATATATAATTTTACACAATGAAATCAAAACTGAAAAGATTTCTCTGAGTTACACCTAAATGCTGCTGGAGGCTGAATCCACTTTCTCAGTGAAACATGAGAAGCAAAAGCAGCAACATGTAAAATACTAGAAGCAGATGATGTACACAGTAAACCAGAGGTCTTAGTTATTAAATGCTGGACGGCAAATTAATCAATTGTATATTGTCAGAGCAAAGTATGGTATTCAGTCGGGTACCAATTGAAACCACACCAACTAGTTTCCTACAGCAGCTCAGGATTCTGTGCCAAGAATTAGAGAAATCTGCAGCATGTTTTAAAAAATGTTAATCATTTCATATATTAATGCTAATTTATTTTGTATAATAAAAATAAAGTATTTGTCCAAACTTGCTTTATGTCTGTATAATTTATTTTGTTCTTTTGGGAGCTTTATGGGTGGGAGATCTCAGGTAAACATATGGCAGAGGAGAGGAAGAGAAGATCTAAGGGAATAGAACAGAAAAGGAAAGGAAGAGAGGGAAGTACGGTCAGAGAGAGAAGAGGAAAGGGTGGGTTAGAGATGGTGGGAGACCATCAGTAGAGGAGGGAGGCTCTGGGATCTTGGGCAGAGCCAGATGGAGGTGAACATTCCTTATTTCCAGCCCTGCTCCCCCTTCTCATTAAATAGTCCTCATTCTTTCCCCTCATCTCGTCTCTTTCCCTCACTAAGCCCAGTCCTCTTATTTTCCCTTCCTTCCCCTTTCCCTACTTATACCAGGTGCCTTCTGTCCAAAACCCCCCAACCTCATGTGCCAATATAAACACACATTTTTCCACAGTCCCTCTTCCACATAATCCTCTCAACCCATTTTCACACAACTTCCATTCTCAAATCCCCTGTTTTATTCCCACTTCTTTTCTACACACACGCTCCATCTCCTGAGCCCCTCTCTCTTATACACACTCTCCCCACATTATAAACCCCCCCTTTAACACAGTCCTCTTTCATTGCCTTAGTTCATCTTCTGTCTATTGATCCCACCTCTTCATCCCTCCCTCCTTCCATGCTGATAAGATCAGCAGAGAGAGGACCTGAGCAGTGCACCTCAATCTGTGTCTTCTTCTTCCACCCTAGTCCTTGACTGCTGTTTTGCATCACATAATTAAAAGTGCCAGTCAGTCATCAGGCAGTAGTGAAAGAACATGTGGCCTGAGGTGCTGCCACTGACCACCTCCTCTAGCCAGCTGAATCAGCCCGGGGGGGGGGAGATGGAGGGACGTGGAACCAGATGGTGAAAGTGGGGGGAGTTGCAAACTAGCAGCTGGTTGGCCAGTGTGCCTCCTCCTCCTCAGTTCAGACCTTGTCCTCCCATGGTGATTCTGCAGGAACTAACCAATTCCATAGCACAGGATGGGTTTTGCAGCCTTTCCTGTGGCTGAGGAATTGCTAGAGACCAGGGGCTCTGAATAAATAAAGCTGGTTTTGGCATAAACTATGCTATGAACAAGGTAGCCCGAGACTAGACAGTCAAGGACTGTAAGAAAGTGAGATGTAAATTCAACAAGTCATGGAACTGCAGAGTTTGATCAGCAAGGGCAGTGTTGAGACAGGCAGGGCTAGAAAAGGGTTTGTAAGCTCCAGAATCCTGTATTTATAATAAACTATCATTGTCATATTAATCCTACCACATATTTGTTGACACATTTCACAATACACAGGACCTGATTCACAGAGAGGATAACTTTCAAACTTATTTACATTACTGGATTTGCATGCATACGTGGACATGCAGATATTTACCCAAGTATTTGATAAACTGTACGGGGGAGCTGCAAAGTTTCAGTTTGTGCAAATATTTGCAATGTATTGAAAGCACTTACTTTACCTATTTTATAAGCATACACATGTATATTTTACCTGCAAAAAAATATCTGCCCAATTTTAAATGGCCCGCGTGCATAAAAAAAGCAAGTGTTGCTTACCTGTAACAGGTGTTCTCACAGGACAGCAGGATGTTAGTCCTCACATATGGGTGACATCATCAGGATGGAGCCCAATCACGGAAAACTTCTGCCAAAGTTTCCAGGACTTTGACTGGCCCCTACTGGGCATGCCCAGCATGGCAGTAACCCTGCAGCCAGCAGGGATCCCCCTTCAGTCATATTTGATAGCAACAGGTAGTGCCGAAAAAATAAAACAAGAAAACGTTACGAACCCAACACCGCGGGGCGGCGGGCAGGTTTCGTGAGGACTAACATCCTGCTGTCCTGTGAGAACACCTGTTACAGGTAAGCAACACTTGCTTTCTCACAGGACAAGCAGGATGGTAGTCCTCACATATGGGTGAGTACCGAGCTGAGGATGTCCGAACATGCACCAAATGTACCCAATGGTGTGCAACAGGCACAACTGGGGTGGAATTTGGTAGAGGGCATCCTGAACCCCACCAGGCAGGCGGAAGGGTGTTGGTACGTCATGTTGGAAATAGGTTACGCAGGACAGATTGGCCGAAGATGGAATCCTGTCTTCCAGTTTTGTCCAAGCAATAGTGGGCTGCGAACGTGTGGAGAAAGCTCCAGGTGGCAGCCCTGCAAATGTCAGGAAGCGGCACCGATCGTAGGTGTGCTACTGAAGTCGCCATGGCCCTCACAGAGTGTGCTTTAACACTGTCTTGGAAAAGAATGCCTGCTTGCTGATAGCAAAAAGATATGCAGTCCGCCAACCAGGAGAAGAGAGTCTGCTTACCCACAGGTTGCCCTAATTTGTTGGGATGGAAAGAGACGAATAACTGAGTGCTCTTCCTGTGGGCAACTGTACGGTCTAGGTAGAACGCTAGAGCCCGTTTACAGTCGAGGGTATGCAAAGCCTGTTCCCCTGGGTTGGAGCGGGGCCTGGGAAAGAAGATAGGTAGTATGATGGATTGATTAATGTGAAACTTCGAAACTACCTTAGGCAAAAACTTAGGGTGAGTGCGGAGTACCGTCCGGTCCTGCAGGAGTTTAGTGTAAGGCGGATAGGTAACTAGGGCCTGTAACTCACTAACCCTGCGAGCTGAAGTGATAGCCAAAAGGAAAATCACTTTCCATGAGAGATATTTTAGGTCACAGGAGTGAAGAGGTTCGAACGGTGGTTTCATGAGCCGCTCGAGAACCAGATTAAGGTCCCAAGAAGGGGCCAGAGGACGTAAAGGTGGCTTGATATGGAGCAAGCCTTTAAGAAAACGTGTTACGAGGGGTTGTACCGAGATAGGGACATCCCCGACACCTTTATGGAAGGCAGCTACCGCACTGACATGCATTCTGATGGAAGAGGTCTTTAGACCTGATTCCGATAAATGCCAGAGATAGTCCAAAAACCTTGGGATTGGACAGGAAAAGGGATCAAGGGATTGCGAAGAACACCATGATGTACACCTTTTCCATTTATAGGAATAAGACTTTCTTGTGGAAGGCTTCCGTGAAGCAATCAGGACACGAGAAACCGAATCTGAAAGGATAAGTGGTTGAAGGATTAACCTTTCAACATCCATGCCGTCAGGGACAAGGCCTGAAGATTGGGATGGCGTAGACATCCGTCGTTCTGAGTGATCAGAAGCGGGTGCGTTCCCAAGGGAATGTGCCTGCAGATGGAGAGATCCTGGAGTATGGGAAACCACTAGGGATGTGAATCGTTTTAGGACGATTAAAATTATCGTCCGATAATTTTAATATCGTCTTAAACCGTTATGGAACACAATACAATAGAGATTCTAACGATTTATCGTTATAAATCGTTAGAATCGTGAGCCGGCACACTAAAACCCCCTAAAACCCACCCCCGACCCTTTAAATTAAATCCCCCACCCTCCCGAACCCCCCCCAAATGAGTTAAATAACCTGCGGGTCCAGCGGCGGTCCGGAACGGCAGCGGTCCGGAACGGGCTCCTGCTCCTGAATCTTGTTGTCTTCAGCCGGCGCCATTTTCCAAAATGGCGCCGAAAAATGGCGGCGGCCATAGACGAACACGATTGGACGGCAGGAGGTCCTTCCGGACCCCCGCTGGACTTTTGGCAAGTCTCGTGGGGGTCAGGAGGCCCCCCACAAGCTGGCCAAAAGTTCCTGGAGGTCCAGCGGGGGTCAGGGAGCGATTTCCCGCCGCGAATCGTTTTCGTACGGAAAATGGCGCCGGCAGGAGATCGACTGCAGGAGGTCGTTCAGCTGAACGACCTCCTGCAGTCGATGTGCCGGTTTTGCGATTTTTAGATTTTTAGATTTTTCACGATTTTTCACGATATTTTACCCCCCCAAACGGCAACAATACGATTCCCTCCCCCTCCCAGCCGAAATCGATCGTTAAGACGATCGAGGACACGATTCACATCCCTAGAAACCACACTTGGCGTGGCCAGTGAGGTGCTATCAGGATCATGGTTCCCTTGTCCTCACTGAGCTTCACGAGAGTCTTCGAGAGAAGAGGAAGTGGAGGGAATGCATAAAGCAGACCGGCTGCCCACGAGAGGGAGAATGCATCTCTGGGCTGAGAGCGCTCGCTCCGAATGAGGGAGCAGTAATTGTCCACTTTGTGGTTCTGAGGGGACGCAAAGAGGTCTATTCGGGGATGACCCCATTGCTGGAAGAGAGAGGTCGCTTCAGAGGGATTGAGAGACCACTCGTGCGGTTGGAAGACATGTCTCAGTTTGTCTGCCAAGACATTGTGCACTCCCGGCAAATAGGTGGCCCTGAGGTACATCGAGTGGGAGAGCACTTCCGCCCAAATCTGCGCAGCTTCCTGACACAGAAGGAAGGAGCCTGTGCCTCCCTGCTTGTTGATGTACCACATGGCCACCTGGTTGTCCGTCTGAATCAGGATGATGTGATTTGATAGGCAATCCTGAAAAGCTCTGAGAGCATATCGCATCGCTCGAAGCTCCAGGAAATTTATCTGGTGTTTGGCTTCCTCTGGAGACCAAAATCCTTGTGACTGCAGATTGTTTACATGAGCTCCCCAGCCGAGGTTGGAAGCATCGGTGGTAAGAATGAGTTGAGGATCTGGCAGGTGAAAAGGCAGTCCCTGGAGGGCCTTGAAAGGAGCTCAGTCGGAGCCCTCCAAGCACTCGTAGTAAGCCCTGATTGAAATCAGCTGTTGCAGCTAGGGCTTCTGCAGAGAGACTATCAGCTGGACTGGGGCTTTAAAACCCCGGGTGAAGTGGCATATCGACAGGGCCTTGAAGGGAGCGAGAAGGGAGCTCAGTTGGAGCCCTCCAAGCACTCATGGTAAGCCCTGATTGAAATCAGCTGCTGCAGCTAGGGCTTCTGCAGAGAGACTATCAGCTGGACTGGGACTTTAAAACCCTGTGTATGGCTTAGACTGGCTTTGACTGTCTTCTGATTGCTGTATTTTATTTTGCAATTGTTTTGGGATATATGGGGTGCAAGAGGAAGGCCAAGATCATCACCTCCTCTCCAGCTACTTTAAGACTCTGTCCAATGGATGCTCATCTAAGTAGGCTCAACTTGCCAAGAGAGTACAGTGTTAGAGACATATTAGATGTCTCTTTAAGTCCTGGCGCTGGACCAACTCCTATACAGCCCCCAGGATTTACAGAGGAGGGCAATTCCATTGAAAATGAAGCAGCAAGTGTGAGTTTTGCAAATGTAGGTGAGTTATATGTAGATTCAGCAGCTTCACAACCCTTGAATATTCATCAACAGGGAGTAAATGGAAGCCCCTCTGTAAACATTGGTGGCATACAGGTGACTGCTGTAGATGCCACCAATGTTACTCTGGGTGACTTGTGGAGAATGCTGCAGAAACTAGATATTAATGTAACACAAATGAATTTATCCTTTTCAGCTATGGTAGGTGGAAATAGATCAATGATTAAAGATCAGGGGAAAAAATTAACTGAATTGGAATATAAGGTAAATAGTTTATCATTGAAAATTCAGTACGCTCAAAGTGTTGAATCTAACTGTATTTCAGATAATATAGTGTTACATAATGAGATAGAGAATTTGGAGAATTGTTTAAAAGTTAAAAACTTGCGGTTTGTAAATTTTCCTTATACAAGACTTATGTCTCCTTATGAGATGTTTGTAAAATATCTTAAGGAAAATTTAGCATATAAAGATAATGAGATTCCAATCATTTCTAAGATCTATTCTTTTCCTCTCCAATTAAGAGACACTCCTGGGAATCAAGGAGACCTACAATCCCCAGGAGTGTCTACTTTTTTGGAAGAATCTATTGACATCATAAATAAGAGAGCTACTCTTCTTGTATCTTTTTCCCTAGAAAAGGATAAAGAGTTTATTTTTGAAAAATCTCTAAAAAAATAGGGAACTATTATTTTGTGGTCAAAAAATTTATGTTTTTCCAGACGTTTCAAGGGCCACTCAGGTGTGCAGGAAACAGTTTTTGGTTTTGAAAAGTAAGACTATTGAATTGGGTGCAACTTTTTATTTAAGGTTCTTAAGCCTAACATTGCAACAGTTCTTTCATTTAGCCCTATAGACTAAATGACCGACCCAGCCACTGTATACTCATACATTCTCATTCTCCAGTTTTTTCTGTCCTTTATTTCCTGGCTACTCTAGCCCCCAAGTTCATTCTCCCTGTTATTTGTATCTGCGCCTCGGCCTTCCTGTTATATGATTTTGTTCAGTTAATCCCAAGTTTGATGTAAACTGACCTGATATGAAGCTTGTCATGAAGTTCGGTATAGAAAAATGGTAAATAAATAAATAAATAAATAAATAAATGTAGATGTTTAGTCAATTATCAAGGCAAGAAATTTATTTTTAGTATGCCACAACATCTAGAAAGTTTTTTGAGAGATAAAGAGTTAGTAAAGGAAAATCAGGTTGAAGCAGCAGAAACAGGTCTGTAAAAATAAAGGGGTAGATTTTCAAACCGCGCGAATTGGCGTACTTTTGCTGGCGCATCAGGCGCCAGCAAAAGTACACGGGATTTTAGTAGATATCGGCGCGCGCAAGGCTATCGATTCTGTATAGCCGGTGCGCGCCGAGCCGCGCAGCCTATCCCCGTTCCCTCCGAGGCCGCTCCGAAATCGGAGCGGCCCGGAAGGAACTTTCTTTTGCCCTCCCCTCACCTTCCCCTCCCTTCCCCTACCTAACCCACCCGCCCGGCCCTGTCGAAACCCCCCCTTACCTTTGTCGGGGGATTTACGCCTCCCGGAGGGAGACGTAAATCCCCGCGCGCCAGCGGGCCGCTAGCGCGCCGGGACGAGACCTGGGGGCGGGTATGGAGGGCGTGGCCACGCCCCCCAGACCGCCCCGGGCCATAACCACGCCCCCGGGCCCGCCCCCAAAACGCTGCTGACATGCATTCTGATGGAGGAAGTTTTGAGACTGGAATCTGACAAGTGCCAGAGATAGTCTAGAAACTTCGTGGTGGGACAGGTAAAGGGGTCAAGGGATTGAGAAGAGCACCATGACTTAGACCTGTTCCATTTGTAAAGGTAGGATTTTCTCGTGGAAGGCTTCCGTGAAGCAATCAGGACACGGGAAACTGGTTCCGAAAGGTTAAGTGGCTGAAGAATTAACCTTTCAACATCCAGGCTGTCAGGGACAAGGCTTGAAGATTGGGGTAGCGTAGGCACCCGTCATTTTGAGTGATAAGAAGCGGGTCCTTTCCCAAGGGAATGTGCCTGCGAATGGAGAGATCCTGAAGTACTGGTAACCACATTTGGCGTGGTCAGTGAGGTGCTATCAGAATCATGGTTCCCTTGTCCTGACGTAACTTCACGAGAGTCTTTGAGAGAAGTGCAAGAAGAGGGAATGCATATAGGAGACCAGTCGCCCATGAGAGGGAGAACGCATCTCTTGGCTGAGAGTGTTGGCTGCGAGTGAGAGAGCAAAAGTTCTCTACTTTGCGGTTTTGAAGTGGCGCATAGAGATCTATATGAGGGTAACCCCATTGTTGGAAGATTGAGTCTGCCACTGAGGGGTTGAGAGACCACTCGTGCGGCTGAAAGGTGCGACTCAGCTTGTCTGCCAACACATTGTCCGCTCCCGGCAAGTAGGTGGCCCTTAGGTACATTGAGTGGGAGAGGGCCTCCGCCCATATATGCGCAGCTTCCTGACACAGAAGGTAGGAGCCCGTACCTCCCTGTTTGTTAATGTACCACATGGCCACCTGGTTGTCCGTCTGAGTCAGGATGACTTGATTGGACAGGCGATCCTGAAATACCCTGAGAGCATATCTGATTACTCGCAGCTCCAGGAAATTGATTTGCTGTTTGGCTTCCTCTGGAGAGCAAGATCCTTGTGTCTGCAGTTCGGCCACATGGGCTCCCCAGCTGAGGTTGGAAGCATCGGTGGTGAGAATGATTTGAGGGTCTGAGCCTGGAAAGGCAAGCCTTGGAGGAGATTGATCTGGTTTTTCCACCAGGCTAGAGACTGACAGAGTGAATCGGTGACTTGGACAATGGTCGACAGGGGCTGAATGGATTGAGTCCATTGTGACCTTAGAGTCCACTGCATGACTCTCATGGCCAAGCGGGCCATTGGGGTAACCTGAACTGAGGACGTCATGTGTCCCAGCAGGATGAGGAAGTGGCGTGCAGTCGTGCGGTGCTGAGACTGTAGCTGGTGTGCGAGAGAGATGAGAGTGAGAGCTTGCTGTCGAGGCAGAAAGCTTTTGCCTGCAAAGTGTCCAAGTCTGCCCCTATGAATGATAAAGTTTGAGATGGGACTAAGGAGGATTTGTCGTAATTGACGAGACATCCTAATGAAATCAGAGGGGCGGATTTTAAAACGAGCGCGAACAGCCTACTTTTGTTTGCGCTCCAGGCGCAAACAAAAGTACGCTGGATTTTAGTAGATACGCGCGGAGCCGCGCGTATCCACTAAAATCCTGGATCGGCGCGCGCAAGGCTATCGATTTTGTATAGCCTGCGCGCGCCGAGCCGCGCTGCCTCCCCCCGTTCCCTCCAAGGCCGCTCCGAAATCGGAGCGGCCTTGGAGGGAACTTTCCTTTGCCCTCCCCTCACCTTCCCCTCCCTTCCCCTACCTAACCCACCTGCCCGGCCCTGTCTACACCCCCCCCTTACCTTTGTCGGGGGATTTACGCCTCCCGGAGGGAGACGTAAATCCCCGCGCGCCAGCGGGCCTGCTGCGCGCCGGGCCGCGACCTGGGGGCGGGTACGGAGGGCGCGGCCACGCCCCCGGGCCATAGCCACGCCCCGTACCCGCCCCCAAAACGCTGCCGACACGCCCCCGGAACGCCGCGACGACCGGGCCCGCCCCCCGACACGCCCCCCTCCGAGAACCCCGGGACTTACGCGAGTCCCGGGGCTCTGCGCGCGCCGGGAGGCCTATGTAAAATAGGCTTCCCGGCGCGCAGGGCCCTGCTCGCCTAAATCCGCCCGGTTTTGGGCGGATTTAGGCGAGCAGGGCTCTGAAAATCTACCCCAGAGTGTGTAAGGTAAGATGTAGGGACGACAGAGCAGTTTGCTGAGTGGGAGCCCTGATCAACCAATCGTCTAGATAGGGGTAGACGTGAACACCTTGAGTCCTGAGGAAGGCTGCAACTACTACGAGGCATTTTGTGAAGACTCGTGGTGCAGACGTGAGGCCGAATGGAAGCACTCGGTACTGATAGAGCAGAGCCAGTCTCCTCTTTGCAGAAGAGGAAGAAGAGAACCCAAGGTTACCATTTTGAGCTTTTCTCGATGGAGGTACTTGTTGAGGACAAGTACCTCCATCGAGGTACTTGTTGAGGACATTGGACGAAAGCCTCCCAATTTTTGGGGGATTAGAAAGTACCGGGAATAGAACCCTAGCCGTGTTGAGAGTAGGGCACTGGTTCTATTGCTTTGGACTGGAGGAGGAGGGAGACCTCCTGTTCCAGGAGGATGGAGTGGTCGGATGTTCTCCATATCGGTAGAGGTGGGGAGTCCGGTGGAGAGAAAGTTCAGATGATAACCTTGAGCGATAATTGCCAGGACCCACTGGTCTGAGGGGATTGAGAGCCATCTGTTGTTGAAATGGCACAATCGACCTCCCACTTGTATCTGAGGCAGTGGAAGCTGACTGCTGCTCTCTATGCAGGAATCAAAAACCGGAAGCAGGGCCCGGCTGAGGAGCTGCTTGAGGCTTTTGTTTTCGTAGTTGACAAGACTGGGTTTTTTGGAAAGGTCTCATAGAACGAGTTCTACACGGTGGCAGGTAGGATTTCTTCGTACGGAAGAATGACTTCTTAGTGTCCCTTCTGAGAGGCTGTTTTGAGGAATACTCAGAAGGCATCAGAGAGAGATGTCTCAGGGTCTCATGATGGTCCTTGAGTTCCGCCACTGTCCGTTGAATCTGTCGCCAAAGAGACTGTCTCCTACACAGGGTAGGTCAGACAATCTGTCCTGTTCTTCAGGGCGAAGGTCTGAAGACTTGAGCCAGGCCCATCTTCTTGCAGAAATAGCAGCTGCAGATACCCTGGTAGCAGTGTCAAAGTTATCGTAAGATGATCTTATCTCATGCTTGCCTGCCTCAAAGCCCTTGTTCACTAGGGTTTGAAGTTGTTCTTGGAATTGTTGAGGCAGGGAATCTGTTAGTTCTTGTATCTGCTTAAATAAGACCCTGTTGTATTGGGTCATATAGAGCTGATAGGAGGCGATTCGGGAGATTAGCATTGAGCCCTGGAAGACACGGTGACCAATGGCAACTAGAAATTTCTGCTCCTTGCCTGGGGGAAAGGAAGAGGGAGTTTTGATCTCCTTGCCCTCTTTTGGGCCGATTCTACAACCACAGATTGGTGATCCAACTGATGTTTTTGAAAAACTGGGGCTGACTGTACCAAATAAGTGGTGTCAGCCTTCCTGTTGACTGGAGCAACAGAGCCAGGGTGTTTCCCAGTTCTTTTTGAGGAGATCCAGAAGAACCTGGTGAATAGGGATGGAGGTTATTTCCTTGGGAGTATCCAGGAATTGCAACAGCTCCATCATTTGATGCCTGTCATCTTGTTCGGTCTGTAATTGGAAGGGAACCAATTCATACATCTCCTTCACAAAATATATGAAGGAAAGGTTCTCTGGAGGAGAACGCTTCCTGCTTTCAGTAGGAGAAGGTGGTGAAGGCAAGTCATCGGTGTCTGGTGAAGAATCATCAGTCCAGGTATCACAGGGATCAGCGCCTGCCCCTCTAGGAACCAGAGGGGGACGGGGCGGTGGAATTCCTGAAGGTCCAGGTCTAGGCTCTGAAGGAATCGAAGGAAGAACTGGAGGCACCGATGAAGGCATCGGTGCAGGCATTGAAGGCATCGATGGATGGATCGGTGGCGCCGATGGACACATCGGCATCGATGGCTGAGGCATCGGTAGGACTCTTGATGGAGGGATTCGGAACGGTGTTTCTCCTCCCGATGACAAAGTAAGCAGAGAGAGCACCGGAGCTATCGGTGACCTGGGATCCATCGGTGGAAAAACGTCAATAAGCGCTTCCATCCTCGAGAGCAGCGGTGCCAACGCTGCCGGAATCGGGTCAGTGGTCGGCTCCACGATCGGTACCGGTGTCGGTGCTGGAGGAACTGGAGTCGATGCATCACCTTGTCGATGGCCTCCTGAACCATCCGGTCCAGTTCTCCATGGAGACCTTGAGCAATCAGCCCCGGCTCCGGAAGGGGAGAAGGAGGCAGAGGCATAGCCGGAGGGACCACCATTAAAGGTGGAGTCGCGGCTCCCGATACCCATTCGGGTGAGGGTGGCCTCAATGACCCAGTCGCAGAAAAGGTCAGTGCCTTTTGTGGACGTGGTTTTTTCGACGGCGGCTCGGATGATGGCAAGGTCGATGATTTTGCTCCCTCGATGGTCCGAGACTTCCGATGTCGATGGCGATGTTTCTCTCTACGATCCCCTCGGTCCTGAGGGGAAGTAGAGGTAGTTGAAGGCCGAAAAGTCATCAATGCCGGACGGTCATTGGCCGGTAGTCGATACTGGCGCGAAGTGGACAGTACCGGTTCTGACGACGTCCATGCAATGGACGGCATCGGGGTTTGAGCACGGAAGAGCAGGTCAGGACATCGTGCTCACAACCGAGACACATCACACAGACTTTATGAGGGACTGTTATGGACATGGTGCGGTTACAGTCCGGGCACCGACGGAACCCTGACGCAATGGCCTTGAAAAATTTGAGCCACGGGACGGTCGACGGCCAGTAGGCTGCGAGGGCCAAACTCAACGGGAATCGACCAAAAAGGGTAAAAAACTTACCAGACTACCGCGGCTTAAAAAAATTGAAGGAGGGACCCCTGTGGGGTAAGAAAGTTTTCAGTAATTCCGTGAGGAAAATTCCTGTCAGGAATCTCTGCTGAGCTCCTTAACCGCGTGGCTACTGCTGCGCGGAAAAAAGAAGACTGAAGGGGGACCCCTGCTGACTGCAGGGTTAGTGCCATGATGGGCATGCCCAGTAGGTGCCAGTCAAAGTTCTAGAAACTTTGACAAAAGTGTTCCATGATTGGGCTCCATCCTGTGATGTCACCCATATGTGAGGACTACCATCCTGCTTGTCCTATGAGAACCCAGATTTATTGTAGGCAAGTATATTTTAAAATATGGGTGTATACTTGCAATCACCAGTTTGCTGATAATTCTGCCAGTTCACCCAGTCCATCTCCAGTTCACCTAAACCCTCTAGTATCACCCTGAACTTCCCCCAGTTTATCCAGACCTCCCACCAAAAAATAGCAGACAAAAGACAAGTCCAATTTCACTTGTGTTAATCAATTAGCAGGTGTAAAAGTATGCAAATAAGTTGGCTAATGTATTCACATAAATCTCTTATAAAATAGGAATCTTGTATGTACCTCTGGATCTCGTTCAGAATGCCCAGACCACCCTTTTTATGTGCTGGTAAAGGTGTGTGAAACCAAAAATGTGTGCGTACTTTCAATGCTTATAAAATAACATGTGTGCACTTACAAGAACATATGCAAATTTTCCTCATGTAACCTCTTTGAAAATTTACTAATACGACTTTGTCCCTCTTCTGTGTGTATGGGGGGGAAAGCTTTATGGATCAGACCTATAGTTTGTTTGAGCCCAGAATAGCCATGTAGAGAGTACTTGATTAGAAACAGTATTTTGCCACCTAATTTTAGAAAATATCGAGTAGATTTTTCACAGACTGTGTGCATAAATTCTGGCCTTTATGTACGTGTCTGGGTCTTGCACGCGCCGAGCCAATTTTCCACAAGACCCGGCCACATGTGTAAAGGCTGGTACGCGCACAACTGCCGGGCTTCCTGCAAGGGGCAGGCTGGGGAGGGCGTGTTCTGGGTGGAAAGAGGCGGGGCCAGGGGCCGGGCCAGGACAATGGCATTTTCGACTCTCCTGGCTGCTGACATGTGCATCTTACTTCAGCTTGGGAGCCCCACCCCACCCCTTTTTCGAAACCCTGGGACATACGCACGACCCAGGGCTTTACACGTATGGTCAGGCCTTTTTAAAATAGGCCCAGCGCGCCTAGGCCTTTTAAAATCCGGGCCTTAGTCTATAAGGTGCCACTAGCCTCTGTACATGTCCCTGAATTCCAAATCTACTGATTCCATTTTCTGTTTTGAAAAAGAAACAAAATGTATGCTAAAGCAATTGGTTAATACACACTCTTTTTGTAAACATTTACACAATTTTACCTTTTTAAGTCTGTAAATTTATTAGTCTATTTATTGCTTATAAAAATGGCCAAGTCTACAACTCGACCAGAAGTCTGAGCATTTTTTGCTTACTTTTAAAAACAAGGCTCTTTATGGATTTGGGGAATATGTAGCTTCTACATATACAGGGATGAATTTTCAAAACTTTACATGTGCTAAAATTAGCACAGATACAGACAAGTAGCCTCTACTTGTGTATACCGTATTTTATAAAAGTGAATAACCCTTGCGTATTTTCTCTTTTGCTTGCACATATAGGTGAACAAAAAAGGTCTAGGGGGATTCAGGGGCAGGGCTAACATTTACACACATAAGTTACTATCTTAAAAAACATTATTGCTATTTGTTCGACATTGTGGTGGGGGAGGGATCTGAAACCACCCTCCTCCACATTTGTTTGTTGTTTGGAAAACCTAATAAAAATTGTTTGAACATAAAAAACATTATTGTACATACGACAACTTGTGTATTTTTATACCTGCTAATTATCTGATGCAGGTGATATTAAACATGTTTATTGTGTACTATTGGCGAGGTGGGAGATCTGGGTGAACTGGGAGGAATTCAAGCTGAAGAACCAGGAGAGTCTTTATGACCTGGAGAAGGACTGGGCGAATTGGTGAATTAATTGATAAAATTGGTAATTTTCTTGAAGTATGCATGTTTTACAATACATAGACTTATGCATATAAATCCTGATACATGTGAATAAGTTCTACTATATTTTCACATGTAAAATATACGTGTGTATATTTTTTAAATAAGTAGCAAAAGTATGCACATTCAATGCATTGATATATGTGGTTTCAATGTACTGCATATATTTGCATGTATGTTGTGGGGTAAAGATACACATATTGGGGTAGATTTTCAAAGGGGTACGCTTGTAAGATACGCGCGTACCCCCCGAAAACCTACCCCAAACCCGCCCTGCACGCGCCGAGCCTATTTTGCATAGGCTTGGCGGCGTGCGCAAGCCGCGGGACACACGTAAGTCCTGGGGCTTGCATGGAGGGGCGTGTCGGGGGGGCGTGTCGGGGGCGTGCCGTGAGTGACGCGGCATTTCGGGGGCATGTCGCGAGTGACGCGGCGTTTCGGGGGCGGCGCCGCGGGCGTGGTTTTGGCCCGGGGGCGTTCCGGGGGCATGGCTGTGGCCTCCGGACCAGCCCCCGGACCGGAACATGGAGTGCGGCAGCCAGCCGGCACGTGCAAAGTTACGCCTGCTGGAAGCAGGCGTAACTTTGCCGACAAAGGTAGGGGGAGGGTTTAGATAGGGCCGGGGGGGGGGGGTGGGTTAGGTAGGGGAAGGGAAGGGAAGGTGCGGGGGGGTGGAAGGAAAGTTCCCTCCGAGGCCGCTCCGATTTCAGAGCGGCCTCGGAGGGAACGGAGGCAGGTTGCGCGGCTCGGCGCGCACAGGCTGCCAATTTTGGGCAGCCTTGCGCGCGCCGGCCTCGGATTTTAATGGATTCGTGCGGCTACGTGCGTATCTATTAAAATCGCACGAACAAAAGTACGCGTGTGCGCAGATTTATAAAATCTGCCCCATTTTATCATAAATCTGCGTGTGGCCATAGACATGCATATATGCCACTGTGCACAGTTGTTTGAAATGTATCCTCACAGAGAGGGAGAGAAAGTAAGCGTGTGTATATGTATGTATGTCTGATTTAGGCTTTTCATATGTGTGAAGCCCACAACATAGCCCAAAATGTGTTTTGGAACTGAATGGATTATTGAAAAGGATTCTTTATTATCATTAAGAGCCCGGAGGAATAAGTCTTCCAAAAGTATTTAAGAACAAAGAGGTAGATTTGCAAAGGCTTGTGTGCAGCAAACCTGGAAATACGCGCATAACTTGGATAAATGTGGGCTGCGCAAATTTTAAAAGGCCCGCGGCCACGCACATATCTCCCAGTACGTGGATAAAAAATGTTTCTTGAAAAGGGGAGAGACGTAGACATGGTCAGGGTGGGGTGTGAGCACTCCTGGTTTTCCATTGACACCACCACGTAACTCTTACGCCCTATCCAAGTATCTTTACTTCAGCTGTGGATGGTGTGTAAGTAAAAAAATTAAAAAAAAATCTTGCCTTATTCAGTGGGGTTTTAAGGGATGGGGCAGTTAGCAAGGGGAGTATGGAAGTCCTATACTTTAACTGGGTAAACTGGGAATGGCCTGGGGAAATGGGTATTGGCATCACCATTCGCATCTACTAAAATCCCTCCACTTATGTGCTCGAGACAGCATTCGCGTTCATATGCAGGCGTTGATATAAAATCGTGTGCATATGTACGCGCAGGTAACTGATTTTATAACATGCGTGCATATACGCATGCATTTTATAAAATTGGCATATGTGCACACATTAGTCACTTGTAAAGTTACCACTTTACTGTATTAGATTTGAAAATCTAAGCTCTCTTTATAGTATACAGTTTGGATATGTAAAAACATACCATAAATCAGCAAAATCAATAATAAATTAGTGTAAGTCTTTCATAGACAGTGCTGTTTCAAATCCACTGCAATATACCTAAATCTACCACAACTTCACAGGAGAGCTATGAAAAAAACCTCAAACCAGGGCTTAATTATAGAATTGAAGGTTTCTCTAAGGGTTATGTTGCTAATAATGCCAATACTAGAGCTTGAGATCATTAATACTTAACAAAATAACCTCAGGCACTGTTCCTTTAAATATATAATGATTTAAAATATTGATAAGCAAAAGTCATTTGAACTATAAGGGATCAGTATCTTACCCCTCACTTATCCGAGCTGGTGTTTTAACTTTAGAAGCTACTGTTACACTTATTTTCATATGAGCCTAAAATATTCAGAACACAAAATGTTGCCAGCTACTAGCAAGGATATGTTACCCTCTTGAACAGCTCGCTTAACCTCTATTAGCATACTATGTCAGTTAGCAGCTACTGTGTAACACCAGAAAGTCATATTTTTTGAGATAACAAAATAGGAACTCTATTAGTTGATTCTTTATCATATAAGCAAAAATAGATTTCACTGCTTTCTGACTCACACCATCTCCCACTCACAAGGAGGTAAGCTTCTTTTCTCTGTAGGGTCAATTTTAAAGCCAATTCTGCACATAAATCACTATTACATGCATGCAAATGGCTACTTTAAAATAGGCTGGAACTCAATGTGTGTAAATGTATGAATATAACTGGATTTTGCGCATACTTTTATGTGCTCTGGGCACAGGCGTTCCGGGGGTAGAGTTGGAATTTACCCCCAAGTTACAGCCTCAATAAAGCAGGTGAGTTTGTGCATATACCAGGGCACTTACCTAGCAATTTTCAAATAGCACTTATGTGCACTTTAAAAATAGGGGGTAAGGTCTCTATGTAAAAGTTACATGCAGACATTGTTACCCTACCTGCACAGGTATAAAATTACCCTCTACAAAGGAAACAGTTCACTTGGCGTGAAGCACTGGCTGCTTCATGGTGTCCGATGACACCATGAAGCAGCCAGCTTCATGGTGTCATCGGACTTCCTGTACTTTTCAGAGCAATACCATAAAGCAATTATAGACTGCCAGAAAAACGTTGATCTATCAAAAGTGCTCTCAATCTTCAGGCAATATAGTCTGCTACTGATTATTATGGTTTTCCTTGGAATCATATTTTTTTTACAGCAAAGAGACAGTCAACGGTGCATTATAGATTACATACTGGGAAATTTATTTTGGTGGGGTGGAGGGGAAGGGGAGGAATTGTAGCAATTAATTTGATTTCTGAAACTAGTCTAAGTCTTTTTAAAATGAGGGGAACAGATTAATTCAATCATAGGAAAATGTAAACCAGGAATTATCAGCTTAATCTGGTTTGCATGTCATGTAATCCAAATAAATTCTTCCTCCAGCACACAAGGAGGTAAGCTTCCTTTCTCCAAGCAAGTAGGGGTAGGGGAAGGGTAGGGAAGAGCTTCCCATGAACAACCCTCTTCACTGAAAAACAGGCAAAAGGAGAGAAAGAAGTGTGCTTGAACCTGGTAGAATCCTTCTCTCCTGGCCACAGGGAGAAAGTTCTGTGCACTGCTGCTAAGCAACACTGGAGAGCTAAAGTGCGGGTTTGGATTATTGGGAACGGGAACATTATTCCATTAAGCGTCTCAATATGATCTTACTTGTGATACTGTGATACTGCATTTCTTTGCCAGCTCTTCTTTGGCTTCTTCACTAGGGTAGGGGTTGCTGAGGTGTGAGTAAAAATACTCATTCAAGATTTCTGTTGCCTGTTTGCTGAAGTTGCGCCTTTTTCGTCTGAAAGAATAAAAGAATTCATCTATTATAGACATCAGAGAAAACTACATGATTAAATAAATTCTTTTTTTTTTTGTCCAGCAGTTTTCTCCTAATCCTTTGGGAATCAGTCTATTTGGCTACATTCACAACCTGCTGCCACCATTCAGCAATGGCTGAGACCTCCTCTCAGCAACTATAATCACTGCCTCTGCCCATTCCCAGGTGGCCTGAGGAGCAGATGCCTCCTCCTGGAAGTTCACTGCACTTGCCACTGGGCCACCAGACTGGCTTTTCATGAAATGATCTTAACCAAAAATGTGGGGTTCATCTAAACTGATAAAACCTTTTAATTACTTTAACCATATACTGATTCATATAATTAAAAAATACATATGAAATATATTTCTAAGTGCTGTTATGTTGGGAAGAGAGCCACGTGGTGACAAAAATTTGAAGAGATAGTACAGACTGCCCATAGGTACACATAACAACCTGGCTGAAATTGCAGGAAGCAGCAGTAAGGCTTTCATAAAATAAAAGAAGAGAAATGCAACTGTGATATGGAAAAAAACAGTCAAAAGTAAGAGTTCATTTTTTCATGTGTGATCAGATGTTGTGTACAGTATTACTGGAAGAAGCATTGTGGAATCAGGAAAGGAGAATCTATGGTCTTAGTGGTAAAGGTAAAAGAAAAGGTAAAGTAAAGGTAAAAGAAAAAGTATATATATCCATATCTTGGATTATGTTTTCCAAGTTACTGCTGATGGATTGCTCTTCTGTTTCTTTGTGGAAACCTAGCAAATTGTCTCCATGCTGCTTCCTGCTGTCTCAGACATGCATCCTTGCAATGCAAGACAGCTTATCCTGTTAATACATCATTAGCAGTGAGTTAATCTCTGAAGCCTCAACTGTCTTTGAAATTGGGTCAAGAGTAATTGCACCTAAAAGCTTTAGTTGGTTAAAACATTACTTTTAAGGATGAAATGTAGAATATTTATTACATGAATTAAGCACAAGACCCATACTGAAATTCTCATATGTAATCAATATCTTAATATAGTCATATCTGTTGTACCAAGGTTGAGTGCCCACTAAAGATGTGCATTTGTTTTTAATGAAAGCAAACAATGCAACAAATTGAGGTCCCTTTCAGTTCATTCTGAATGGAGCAAACTGAAAATAGCCTCCGACAAACATATTTGTTGCTTTAAAAAAAAAAAAAAAAAGCCCTGACCCAAGACCCAGTCCCAGATTGGGCCCTAGAGCCCAGGCCCTGCCCTGGGCTTGGCCCTGGCACTATGACCGTACCCTGGGCTGGCCCCAGTGCCACGTTCCTTCCCCAGGACTAGGCCCCAGGGCCAAGGCCTAGCCCTGGGGGCATGCAACAACTTAGCTCGGGAGCCTGGGTTCTTCACAAGTGCCAGCACCAGGGAAATCCCATCTGGGGCCCCCTCATACTTCCTTCCTGGATCTACACAGAAATGGGCAGGAGCAATGCCCAGTTGCTCCCACCTAGGTCCCGGTGTTTAAAAATGGCACTGTCCACCTGGAGAAGGTGCCGAATTGACATCACTTTGGTACTTTCCTCCAGTGTGAAGGGACAAGTGACAGTACTTGTGAAGGACCCAGCCAGGGCCTATCCTCAGGGGCTAGACCACAGCAGCAGGGCTAGATTTTGGTGTTAGGCCATGGGGCATGGCTCGGGGCAGTTTTTGGCTCAGGAAGGCTAGCCAGGGCTTCCAAACGCCCTTCTTGTTTTATATTTTAGCATTTTGTGTGTGTGTGGGGGGGGTTCTTGTTTAATGTTTTTTTATGGTTTGGCAAATAAAACTAAATAAAAACAAAAAAAAAATCTCCACTCAAATTGAAAAAACAAACAAAACCAAAAATATTGGGGCGGCACATCCCTAGTACCTACTAAGAGTTCACTAACAGGCCGATACAGTAAAGTCTGCGGGAGAGCGGACGAACGCCCGATCTCCCGGCGCACGCACCGGCCCTTAGCTGGTGCGCGCAATTCTGTATTTAAATTAGGTGACGCAGTAAAAACGGGGAAAAGGAGGTGCTAGGGACACTAGCGCGTCCCTAGCGCCTCCTTTTTGACAGGAGCGGCGGCTGTCAGCAGGTTTGACAGCGACGCTCAATTTTGCCGGCGTCGGTTCTCGAGCCCGCTGACAGCCACTGGCTCGGAAACCGGACGCCGGCAAAATTGAGCGTCTGGTTTTTGGCCCGACAGCTGAGGGCCGAATTCAAATTTTTTTTTTTTTTTACTTTTTTTACTTTTCGGAACCTCCGACTTAATATCGCTATGATATCACTATGATATCGCTATGATATTAAGTCGGAGGGTGCACAGAAAAGCAGTTTTTACTGCTTTTCTGTGCACTGTCCCGGCACTGGAAGAAATTAGCGCCGACCCAAAGGTCGGCGCTAATTTCTGAAAGTAAAATGTGCGGCTTGGCTGCACATTTTACTTTCTGTATCCCGTGTGCATACCTAATAGGGCCCTCAACATGCATTTGCATGTTGAGGGCCCTATTAGGGGCCGCGGGTTGGACACGTGTTTTCCTCCCCTTACTGAATAAGGGGTAAGGGAAAACGCGCATCCAAGAGCAGGCTAACAGTGTGCTCCGCCGGCCATCCAGTGCTCCTACCATGTGACAGGGGCCGGCCAATGGCACGGATACCCTGTCACATGGTAAGGGCAAAGGGCCATCGGCGCCATCTTTATGAGTGGCAGCCGACGGCCTGAGAACGGGAGATCGCTCTCGGGACCACCACTAGACCACCAGGTAATTTTAAAATGTTTTGGGGGGCTCGGGAGGCTGGGGGTCATTTTTAAAGGGTCGGGTGGGTTGTTTTTTTTTTATCGGGCCATCGGTGCCATTTTTGAGTGGCAGCCAAAATGGCGCCGATGGACCGAGAGCAGGAGATCGGTCCCTGCGCCCCCACTGGACCACCAGGTACTCGTAAAATGTTTTGGGGGGGGGGGTTCGGGAGGGTGGGGGAAGGTAAGGGGTCAATTTTAAAGGGTCGGGCTTCACTAAAAAAAAATTAACGATGTGAATCAGAACCGATTCCGATTCACATCACCACCGTTCAGATTTTTTTCTCCCTCTGGCCGAACCCGATCATTAAGATGATCGGGCACACGATTCACATCCCTAGTGAGTATATGTGAGAGAGAGAGGATAACCTCCTAATCCTCGACAATATCAGAGTAACTGGAAATCTAGAGCTCCCACGTATGGACAGCAGGGGCTTTTTAAAATCCTTATTAGTTTTAATTATTGGGTGTTATTTGATATATGTGCTGTTTTGAAATATTTTATTGGTGTTTGGGAAATTGTAAAAAATGTATATGATTTTAATTAATAGAAATTCTATTTATCAGTAGTTTTAAAATATTCTTTTATTAGTATGGTTTTACTATTATAACTGATGCTTTATGTTTCTTGATTTTATTTGTTTTATGAGGAATGGTGGTTCTGTATTTTCATTGTTAATACACAGAGTCTGGCTTCTTGGGGTTTCCATTTCAGTTTTTGTCTAATTTGTGCTCCTTTATTTTGTATTCTGTATTTGGTGAGGGTCTGTCTCTGCTCTGTGTTGAGAGATTCTGCTACCATAGGGATCTATAGCAATCAGGTTTGTTTTGTTTCCTCAATAGGTGGTGTATTGGTATTCTAGGATCCAATGTAACATTTACCCTTGCTTTTTCACAGGTAGGGTTATTGTTGTTTGAGTCCTTGGTGTTATTACTGTTATGTTACAATGGGATAGCAATATAGATTTTGAGTGTCTTTTTTGGGGTTTTGTGTTAGTTTACGATGTGCCCGGCAGTGGAAGGTGTTTGTGCTGCTGTTACTGTGAGGTGACACCAGAATTTGAAAATATCTTTTAGTATGATGAGCTGTAAGGGAAACATCCAAGCTCCATTGTTTGGGGGAATTTCAGTGGATGCACAGAGTTACAGAACTGGAGGTGCAGGATTTATATTGACATTCTGTCCCTTCCTATATATTCCAGACTTCACTCTCATAGCCATATAGAATTAGTTGAATGAGGCTATCAAATAATTTTATAGTGTGAAACTGGCCAGCTTTTTAAAATTATGCAGAAGACCCTTTGGACTTTTTTTATTAACACCAAATATTCAAAAGCTATGTTCATCCCATCAAGCTCTTACATCTCATTAAAGAGGTAAATTGAATAACACGATAACTTTGTTTTATTATTGTTACTCATAAATTATAACAATAACATTAATCTTGGAATATTATATATTTTTAATATAAATGAAAGGTTTTTACAAGATAGGTTGTGTCGTGAAACATTTTATTTATGTATATTTAAGGAAACATACATAAATTGTCGAAATACATTTCGTTCGTTTAACCTTTAACCTCTGGTTTGCTAGTAGACTGAATTACTGTGTCACAAAATTATGTTTGTCTAAAAAGTGTATCACCAACATGAAAAGTTTGGAAAGCTCTGGTCTACATAATAGATTCTAAAATGGCTTTAGAGTGCTTAGCAACCATGAAACAATCTGATAAGAACATAAGAACAAAAGAAATTGCCATGCTGGGTCAGACCAAGGGTCCATCAAGCCCAGCATCCTGTTTCCAACAGAGGCCAAAACCAGGCCACAAGAACCTGGCAATTACCCAAACACTAAGAAGATCCCATGCTACTGATGCAATTAATAGCAGTGGCTATTCCCTAAATAAAATTGATTAATAGCCATTAATGGACTTCTCCTCCAAGAACTTATCCAAACCTTTTTTGAACCCAGCTACACTAACTGCACTAACCACATCCTCTGGCAACAAATTCCAGAGCTTTATTGTGCGATTATTTTATTGTGTGCAATTGTGCAATTATGTGCGATTACTTTATTGTGTGATTGATTCAAGGTTATTAAATGACCAAGTTTCAGTAAATGCACAAGTTTCTTTGTAACCATGTTTCTTTCTAGAGTAGACAATCACTACAACAATAGGACTCTACCTGTATGCATCAATGAAGATTTTTGTATTCATCAGTGACTCAAGGAACTCCGCCTTTGTTTTTGGGTGTTTTAACATCTCAAATGTACAATAAACTCCTGTACAGACATGACCTTGTTTTAATGCAAAATGAGCTGTATGATGTTAAGATTTAAAACATTTATAAATCTATTGAATAAAGTGAAGAAAAAGAATGTGATCAGTATATTTTCAGGTTTGTATCAAGGGGCCTTTTCCATCAACAGATTGGGCTGAAATTTGATAGGATAATCTCTTATTGAGGTTCTAACATTTCCTCCTTTTGTGTGTTATGCTAAAAGTGTGCATTTCTCTAACTTGTTTTCTTCTGGTTGCACCATGTTGGTTGATTTCATTCCATATTAAACCTTTAGTGGTTTTTCACAACATGAGATACAACTAAATTTGAAGAAAATAAGCAAATAACTTTTCTCTTCATTTTTACAAGAAGCAGTCCTTTGAATATAGCTATCATATTTATATGAATGTAACAGTATAGTCTAATGGATAACACTCCCCAGGTTTAAATCATATTACTGTCAATTATTCACTTTGATATATGGAGAGAACAATTTTACCCAGGAAAAATCATTGCTTGAAAATTGCCCTTCCCTTCTGTAGGTTAAAGTACCTGTGCTACAACAGAGCAGAACTGAGCTGCAAATAGTGTGTCTTTATAAAAATTGCCCCTATAGTGAGTCAATTAATCTACCTGGACTTTTATTTTTTTTGAGTGTTTATTGTTATTTTAGTGTTAATGTTTTTATTATTGCTTTCCATTTACTGTTCTTATTATTTGCTGTGCCTTGCCTTAAGCACTTTGTGGAAAGGCATGTAACATATTAAAATATTTTGTTATGGTATGTTAACCACTGTCTTTCCATAGGTTTTTTTTTATCACTTCCAACTGTGATGCAGAAAAAATTAATTGTATCCTTGATTTCACTCCAGGGATGACTAAGCCTTCTGCCTCCCTTTGTAGAATGCTATGGCCTACCCTACAGTGTTCATAAAAAGTTTCTATATGAAGCCAAATTCCTTTACCTTTCTCCAAGAACACTGTTGATGAATATATATCATATTACCTCTGTATCGAGCCATGGTGTGACTGCACATTTAGTATTGTGAGTGTGTATGTGTCCTTAGTTCAAGCTTTAGTTTAGAATTTAGGAGCATGAGAGGGAAAATTATCCCTGACCAGCATCTCCAGTGAGGATGCTGGACTGGTCAGCCCAGCCTGTATAAAACCTCACATTTTGGTTTACATTTTTTGGACAAAGAAGTGTTAGTTTTAGTTGGCAGTTCTGAATTAGTCTTATGAAAGGAGGAGTTTTTTGGAGTTTCCCCAGTCTCCAAAATTAGGCTTCACAGCTTGATACTTGGGAGAAGGGATGAGGCACATTCCAATCCAGTACCCAACTGGTCTGGAAGGAGTTGTCTCAGTAGAATGAGAAATTGTTGGGAAGATTATGTTTTGAGAAGAATCTCTGTGTCTGACTTCAAGAGGAGTTTTCACCCTGCCTGGAGGATTTCATCATAAAGAGCTGTGGTTCCCTGCCTACAATACAAAAAGGGACAGCAGTGTCTTGTTACAGAGAAGTTGCCATATTTTGGAGTAGATATTTGTTACTTTTTCTTGGGAGGAATTTTTGCCTACCATTTCTACCTGGGAGAAGCAGCTGAGGAACAAAAGAGTACAGGAAAGTCAATACCCCACTAGGAGCCTGGCTTCCACCACCTGGAAGGGAAATGTTTCCTTGAGCCTGCCATGTTGAGGGGCACTGACTTGAAGGAACAGGATTGAAACTGCTATCACACATGGATTTCTTTGTTTGAAGATTAACTAAGAAGATTTCTGTGATTGACTTTGAAGATTTGTACAGTAAAATTTTGTTTTGGAACATCCCACTTAAGTGTCCTGTGTCATTGGTGCTGGAGCAAAGACTGGGTAAAGGAGTCAACCTACTGAGAACACCTGAAAGAGAGAAAGTGTGTATGACTTTCCCCCTCTAAACCTTGGGCCCTGGAGGTTCAACATCCCACCCATTTGGAGAATTCATGCCTGGGGATCAGGGGCGGATTGTGGGAAAATAGTGGCCCGAGGGATTTTTCTCCATACTGGCTCATGGGTACCCAATTACACATACAATTTGGTGAGTCACCAAATACAGAATAAAGAGACCATATAATATATACAGAAATGTACAGACAAACTAAACTGGAAATCACAACAAGTTAGACTATATATAATGCAGCAATGGAAAAAAAGAAAATACCATCATTCCTCATAAAACATCAAACATTAAAATCAAGAACTATAAAACATCAATCACAATAGGAAAATCATTCTAAAAATATATATTTCAAAACTGCTGATGAATAGAACCTCCAGTAATTTAACTCATATACAAATTTTTGAAAATTTCCGTACCACCAATAAAATATTTCAAAACAGCACATATATCAAATAACATTCAATAATTAAAACTAATAAGGATTTTAAAAAGTCCCTGCTGTCCCCTTCTGTGGGAGCTCTTGATTTCCAGTCACCCTGATATTGTCGAGGATTAGGAGGTTATCCTCTCTCTCTCACACATACTCGCATGTCCATTCTCTCTCACACATACACTGTCACATACATACACATTCATGCTCTTATATCCACCATAATCTCTCACTCTCACTGACACTGACAGGCTCCAAGACACTCTCTCCCCCCCCCCACACACACCCCTCCACACACTCCCCCCCCCCCCCACACACACACATTAACTCTTACTCCTTTGGATTTTCTCATACACACTCATGCTCTCACACTCACTAGCTCCCTCACGTACACACAAACACACACACCCAGGCAAGTTACCAGTCATTCTCACACACACACACACTGACTCCCAGGCAGGTACCCATGCATTCACACACATACACCCCCAGGCAGAGTCCCATTCATACACATGCACACACTAAAGGCAGACCCCCCTCTCTTTCTTTTGCCAGCAACCTCGGAACCTCTCTCATTCCTCTGCTGCCATTGTCACTGCTGCCACATGGCTATTGGGAAGGTGCCGATTGCTGCTACTGACACTGAAGCCCATTCTGCTGCCTCCTCTGTGCAAGCCCCGTGGGCTTCCACTTCCTCCATGCTGATCTCGTACATTGTGAGATCCGCATAGAGAAAGTGCTACTCTTGCATATTCCCAAAGATTACATGTGCCAATCACTAAAAAGTATTTTTTTTTTTTTTACCTTTGCTGTCTGATCTTAGTTTTCTAATCGGTTGGTCACAGGCTTTTTTTTTCCACCTTCCCTGTCTTATTTTTTCCACCTTCTCTTTCTTATTTTTTTGCCAATTCCTTTTATATTATCTTTTTTTCTATTTCTTTTCTCTCCATCTTCTTCCCTCAAACACACAGTCAAGTTCTCATTCTCACATGCATTTCTCTCTCTCACACACTCACAGGCTCTCACTGTCACATGCTCTCTCTCTCATACAATCATTCATACACACAGTCTCTCACTGGCACATACTGTCTGACTCTCACACACATAGGCTCTCTCTCATTCCCACATGCTGTCTTGCTCAAGCACAAGCTCTCACTGTCACATGCTGTCTGACTCTCACACACCCAGGCTCTCTCTCACTCCCACATGCTCTCTCTCATACAATCATTCATACACACAGAGGCTCTCACATGCTGTCTCTGCAAACATTCAGGTCCTCACTCCCACAAACAGTCTCTCAACTCATCTCATACACACACACACACACACACTCTACAGACCCTCAGCCTCTCTCTCTCACCTCTGGGCCTCCTCTTCACGGGTCACCGCAGGATGGGCTCTGCAGCGGCCCTGATCTTCTCGGGCCGCAGCGGCCCTGATCTTCTCGGGCCGCAGCGGCCCTGCTACCGGGCCTCTTCCTCTTCTCGGGCCGCTGTGACTTGGGATTCGCAGTGGCCCACGGCGGCTGCTCCTCTTCTGCACGTGCTGATGCTCCTCCTCCTTCCTGCCCATGCGGCTCCGGCAATGTTTACTTCTGGGGCCGTGCAGGCAGGAAGGAGGAGGAGTATTAATGCATTTAAATGCGATCTTCTTCTTCGGGCAGTGGTGACATGAGCTCCACCACGGCCCTGCCGATCTGCCTGCTATATGCGTATTGCTGCTCAGCCGCCAGTGGGATGAGGTCCACCGGTGGCCGCATGAGCCTCCCTGCGCCCAGGGGCATTGGCTCCCCTCGGGATACCACTGCTCGCGGCGCCCTAGGCCCAGGCCTAGTGCTTCCACCGGCCCTGGCTCCTGCTCTCGGAGAAATGTCACGTGATTGGGGTGACCGACCCACCGGGGCATGCCCGAAGCCTTGATAGGCCAATCTGCCCCTGCTGGGGATGCTGAGAGACTTATGAAGACTCAGCATAGGGACTAAGTGTGTCCCTTGTACTTCCTCGACTAAAATCCAGATGCAGGGGGCCTACATATGCAGTTCTGATCACCCTATTTCAAAGACGACATAGCGGAATTAGAAAAGGCACAGAGGAGGGTGACAAAAAAGATAAAGGGGATGGAATGGCTTCCCTATGATGAGAGGCTACACAGGTTAGGGTTCTTCAGCTTGGAAAAGAGATGGTTAAGAGGGGACATGATTGAAGTTTATAAAATCATAATTGGGGTGGAATGAGTAAATAATGGACGATTACTTACTCTTTCAAATAATACTAAAACAAAGGAACACTTCATGTATCTAACAACTAACAGATTTAAAACAAATCAAAGAAAATGCTTTTTCACTTCGTGCACAATCAAGCTGTAGACTCTGTTGCCAGCAGATGTTATCAAGATGACTACCACAGTGGGATTTAAAAGAGGTTTGGACAAGTTCCTGGAGGAAAGGTCCATAAAACATTATTACCCAGGCAGACTAGAGAAAGCTATTGCTATCCCTGGGAGTGAGTAACAAGAAATAAATCTACTTTGGGATCTCTGGGTACTTGGGACCTGAACTAACCACTGTCAGAAACAGGATGCTAGGCTCAACGGACCTTGGTCTGACCCAGCATGTCATATCTTATGTTTTTATGGGCAAAACAAAACACCATACTGAGCATGTTTCTCTTCTCCAAAATGGAGCTAGTACTACCTGAAATGTATAGGGACTAGTGATTGTTCTTAATCAAACCACTTTACCACATGCACTGGCCTGTTCAATTATGAAGAAAATGGGAGCATGGTTTTATTGGACAAGACAGTGTGACCAGAGGTATCAGAAGTAAGCAAGGGAGCTGTATATTTAATAGAACATTGCTGCTTTGAGTTTTGTCATATTTTGCTCCCTTTCTCATATCCAGGGACTCACAAACAAAATTACATTACAGAATAAATAAAGAAACATTTTGAGCACTTATGCATGTGCAATAGTATATAAGAGACTGCCTTTAACTTATTGCTCTTCTTTTCTTAAAGCAAAGAAGGCATATTGCACATTTCCTTCAAAGTTTCATTCCCCTTAGGGTTTGTTGCAATCAAAATATCTATGCCTTAGGCCAATGTGTAGCAAAGCATTGATCCCATGCTGCTCTGCCCCATCAGTATCACAACCTTACTAACTATACTATATCCTGTAGCATACAAGCTCCCTCCCCAGAGCACTATTTATCTCATTACACTGCTCCTTCTCATTTTGTCTCGTTTCCTTTCTTTTCTTTTTGAAGAAATTGCTTAAAAATGTGCACCTGCAGAGTTTACTTTTTGCATAGTTACTAAACTTCTGTAAAGATTTCCTTAAGACTGGTTATAATTACTATAATTTACCTTGCCTACCAATGGCCTTCTCTATAACAGTTTTCAAAATGCATTTCATACAATCATACTTTTCCTTCCGAATTCCTTTTCTGCTGTAAGCTTGTTATTCAATACCTCAAGAGAAAATGTGGTCATTACTTATGCCAGGGTAATTCTTCTAAAGACAGATCTTCATTATCAGATGCATGTAACATACTATTGTAGCAATTCAATGGATATACTGTAGTAATTTTCAAAAGCACACACTTACATAGGTAAAGTGCATTTATACATGTAAAACCCATTTTAATCATGTAAGTCCTTTTGAAAATCAGGCTCTCGGTAGTTTGTTTCTTGGTTTGTTTTAATCGGAGCAACATAGAATAAGTACCTGATTTGGGGCTGGCTCAAGTGTAAGTGCTATGCAGAAAATCAGGGTTTGATTCCCAGGCCCATAAGAAAATTGGTTCTTACCTGATAATTTTCGTTCCTGTAGTACCATGGATCAGTCCAGACTTCTGGGTTTTGCCTCCCCACCAGCAGATGGAGACAGAGAAAGTTTTGACAATGCATATCCAGCATAGCTCTCTGCTTCAATGGCAGGGGAGAAGAAAAACTGATACTTCACGCATATCCAGCATAGCTCTCTGCTTCAACGGCAGGGGAGAAGAAAAACTGATACTTCACGCATATCCAGCATAGCTCTCTGCTTCAACGGCAGGGGAGAAGAAAAACTGATACTTCACACATATCCAGCATAGCTCTCTGCTTCAACGGCAGGGGAGAAGAAAAACTGATACTTCACGCATATCCAGCATAGCTCTCTGCTTCAACAGCAAGGGAGAAAGTCTGATACTTCACGCATATCCAGCATAGCTCTCTGCTTCAATGGCAGGGGAGAAGAAAAACTGATACTTCACGCATAACCAGCATAGCTCTCTGCTTCAACGGTAGGGGAGAAGAAAAACTGATACTTCACACATATCCAGCATAGCTCTCTGCTTCAACGGCAGGGGAGAAGAAAAACTGATACTTCACGCATAACCAGCACAGCTCTCTGCTTCAACGGCAGGGGAGAAGAAAAACTGATACTTCACGCATAACCAGCACAGCTCTCTGCTTCAACGGCAGGGGAGAAGAAAAACTGATACTTCACGCATATCCAGCATAGCTCTCTGCTTCAACGGCAGGAGAGAAGAAAAACAACCAATAAGGCCTGAATAACATAGTCTGGGTAAAACAAATAAGCATGGGTGTAGCTTGCTTATTGCGGCGGTTACTACCCCTACTACCCCTAACTAATCAAGCTTGATATTTCACTTGGATGCAGCTCCATCACTGCTCTCTACATTAATGGTGGGGGTGGAAGGGAAATAGAACCAAAGAGCTAAGAGAAACAGATAAGTATGAGAAAAAAAATGTGTGAAGCTTGCTGGGCAGACTAGATGGGCCGCTTGGTCTTCTTCTGCCGTCATTTCTATGTTTCTATGTTTCTATATACCTAGGTGCTCCCACAGCCTGCCAGTATTACTCAGTGTCAAAGCAGAATATTTCCAACTCAAACTAACTATATACAAGAACCGTAAACTCAAATGGAGCACTGACCCCAACTGTAAACCAGACCCAGCAAATAGGGTAAGAAAAGAATTGCTCTGCAGATTAGAAACAAACAAAAACTGATGTAGTGGACTCTCCATTTCCTCTGTGCAGTACAGGAGAAGGGACTCTGGACTGATCCGTGGTACTACAGGAACAAAAATTATCAGGTAAGAACCAATTTTCTTTTCCCTGTACGTACCCGGATCAGTCCAGACTCCTGGGATGTACCAGAGCTCTACTTACCAGGGATGGGATCCGGAGAGGCCGGCTCTGAGCACTCCTTCTCCAAAATTAGCCACCCCTGGAGCCTGAACATCAAGCTTGTAGTGCCTCACAAAGGTATGCAAGGATTTCCATGTAGCTGCTCTGCAAATTTCCTGCGGAGAAATCTGATGACATTCTGCCCAGGAAGCCACCTGAGAACATGTCGAATGCGCCCGAAGCCCCTCTGGCCCGGGTCTACCATGGAGCAAATAAGCGGAATTTATCGCTTCTTTCAGCCACCGGGATATTGTAGTCTTAGACGCCATGTTACCTCGCTTAGGACCGCTCCAGAGCACAAAGAGGTGATCCGAGACCCGAAAATCATTGGTAACTTCGAGATAACGTAGCAGGGCCCTGTGAATGTCCAACTTCTGCAAGTCCCTAGAAAGAGGATCCAATCTGCCCAGATTGGAAAAGGATGGAAGCTCCACAGACTGATTCAAATGAAAAGAGGAAACCACCTTTGGCAGAAAGGAAGGAACCGTCCGCAAGGAGACCCCCTAATCTGAGATCCGCAAGATGGGTTCTCTGCATGACAAATCCTGAAGCTCGGAAACCCTACGAGCAGAGGAAATTGCCACCAAAAACACCACCTTCAACGTAAGGTCCTTCAGTGTTGCTCTTTTTAAGGGCTCAAAGGGCGGCGCACACAAAGCTGTAAGTACTAAGTTTAAATTCCAGGAAGGGCATGGGGAACTCACCGGACGCAAATGCCTTGCACCCCTAAAGAAGCGAGAAACATCTGGATGTGCCATCAATGGTACCATGCAAAGAACCAAGAGCTGCCACCTGCACTCACAAGGAACTACAGGACAATCCTTTAGCTAATCCCGCCTGAAGGAAACACAAGACATCAGACACGGATGCCCGGGTGGGAAGAATTTTCCAAGCCACGCACCATGACTCAAAGACCTTCCAGACACGAACATAAGACAGGGAAGTTGAAGTTTTACTTGATCTCAAGAGAGTAGTGACCATAGCATTGGAATAGCCTTTGCCCTTCAGACGCTGCCTCTCAAAAGCCAAGCCGCTAGACAGAAGCGATCGACCTGGTAGAAACAGACAGGTCCCTGATGGAGTAGGTTTGGAAGATGGGGAAACCGCAGGGGACCTTCCACCGCCAGATTGACCAAATCCGCAAACCATGGCCGCCGTGGCCACTCGGGAGCCACCAGGATCACCTCTGCCGGATGACTCTTTATGCGTCTGAGTACTTTGCCTATGAGAGGCCAAGGAGGAAATACGTAAAGAAGAATAGCCATCGGCCAGGGAAGAACTAGGGCATCTACTCCTTCCACTCCTGTGTCTCTTCAGCGAGCAAAGAAGCACGAAGCCTTGGAATTCTTGAACATCACCATCAGATCCATGTGAGAAGTGCCCCATCTGTCGCATATGAGTTGAAAAGCTCTGTCCACCAGCTCTCACTCATCTGGATTGAGTTGATGCCGACTAAGAAAATCCGCATGAACGTTGTCGACCCCGGCTATGTGGGATGCCACTATGCTGAGGAGGTTCTGCTCCGCCCAGTTGATTAACAGACGAGCTTTCTCCGCCACCAGCCGACTCTTGGTTCTGCCTTGACGATTGATGTAAGCCACTGTGGTCACATTGTTGGACAGAACCCTGACCGACTTCCCCTTGAGAAGTGGAAGGAATGCCTGCAACACCAGCCATACCGCTCTGGTCTCCAAACGATTGATGGACCACTGGGAACCCTTCTTGAAACCACTGTCCCTGCACCGATTGTCGCAGGCAAACTTCACCCCAGCCGGAGAGGCTGGCATCTGTGGTCACCACCATCCAATCCAGAACTCCCCTGCTCAAATGGTCCACGAGCAGCCACCAATGCAGACTGGAACGAGTGGAGTCTGTCAGGGGCAGGCAGTGATGGAATTGTTTGGAGACCGGATTCCAGCGCGAAAATAAAGCTGACTGCAAAGGACGCATATGAGTGAAGGCCCATGGTACCAGTTCCAGAGTCGAAGTCATGGAACCTAGAACCTGCAAGTAATCCCAGACCTTAGGATGAGGTTTGGAGAGGAGTACTCTCACCTGTCCTTGCAACTTGACAATGTGATCAGACATAAGAAAGACTCGCCCCTGCCAAGTGTCGAACACAGCTCCCAAATATTCCAACGATTGGGAGGGGATTAGGTGACTCTTGGACATATTGACCACCCAACCAAGCGCATTCAAGAGTTGCAGCACACATTGAATCGCTGCCTGGCAAAGCGCTTCCGACTTTGCCTGAATCAGCCAATCGTCCAAGTAGGGATGCACCAACAACCCTTCTCTGCGTAGCTGCGCTGCGACCACTACCATGATTTTGGTGAACATCCTAGGAGCTGTGGGAGACCAAGGTAACCCGCAGCACAAGACCCTCGGCAGTCACAGAGGTGCCCTCCCCCCAGGCAGTCGGTACACAGACTGTCCCGTGACAACCGAGCTCGGGTTGAGCCGCATGCCCAGCACGCTGACTTCCGCGGCATGTCAGGCTGAAGAGAGGAATGTCAGGCTGAAGAGAGGAATGTCAAAAATCTTTTTTTTTTTTTTTTAAATCACTGAAAGCGGGAGAAAGTTCAAAATAAGCACCGCAGGAGGTAAGGGAGAGCCGAGACAAAACAAAATAACGTATTTATTTATTTTTTTACTTGCCTGGTACAGCTAATGTCTTGCTACTGGTTCTCCTGGGGTGAGTGAGCTGGGCTCCCCGGTGTCAACCCCGAAGCTGCAGTGTATTGCCTATTGGGTCTTCAACCACAGCCGCAGCTCCCTCACGAACCAGGGGGGATGGTCACTCAGGACCTAGCAACCCGCTGGGAAGCTGAGGAGATCTTCTGTCGTCTTTTTTTTTTTTTTTTAATGAGATAATCTCCTCAAATTGAAATTTAACTAAAAAACAAATTTAGTCACCTGAAACTAACTGACCAACAATCAATCACACTAAGCAATACAGACTGTGGGTTGAGCACTCCTATCATCTGCTGGAGACAGAGTAATACTGGCAGGCTGTGGGTGGCACCTAGTTAAGTAAGGCAGAGTCTGTCATAACATTCTCTGTCTCCATCTACTGGTGGGGAGGCAAAACCCAGGAGTCTGGTCTGATCCTGGTACGTACAGGGAACTTCTACTACCAGGGCTGGCTACAGTAACATAGTAAATGACGACAGGAAAAAGCCATCTCTCCCATCCAGTCTACCCAGTTTTTCTCGCCACACTACTAAGGATAAATCCATGTTTCCAACTAAGAGTGGAAAGTTCTGCAAGTTCTCTCTTTATCCAGAACAGTCTTTTTTTCTTCTTCCCTTGTATTCCACTATCTTGGGTAAAAGAGCATACAAGATCCCTGCTTAGTTTCCTCCAGGACCTACCTTTCCCATACCTAACCACAAAGCTCTATAATAATCTAAACAGCCAGCACTACTATCATGCCCATTGCTCAAACATCAGGCCTCTTAGGTGCTCTGCATAGCCTGTCAGACAGATCTGACAACATAAACACCTGTGTTTCTGCTAGGACTTTTAGTTATTACAGAACTGGCAGCCTACCAGACAGACCAAACTGCTAGTTTGAGTCAATCTTCACAGTCTGATCCAAATAGCCACTATTACCAGTGAGTATCCTAGTTTCCCTGTGCAACCAGTGAGACAGATCAGATTCGGTTAAACCTGAACTTCTGGTTGTCACATGCTGAAGACACTGTGGAGACAACATTCAGAGCTCCTGAGAGGAAGGGTGTCATCAATTATTGCTCAACAGCAATGCCAAATGGCCAGTCTTTGGGTCTATGTTAGCTGGGTTCCAGAGGGAGCCATAGTTTGTTGCCTCTGGCTGAGGTCTGTCACTGTGATGGGCTGAGATATTAAGGGGGATATAAAATAGGGAGAAAACCCCTAGGTAGCTGTGAATGAAGGCTCATGGTGCTATAGTACAATAGAAGTCAATTCTGATTGTGCTGGAAGCCCAAGGTGAGGGAAGACACTGCCAGACTCAAAAACAATCTGATTTAGATCCCTATGTTAAATGTTATTTCAAGCACATGAATATGCTAAGCTCTAAAATGTAGTCTTGATTTTATATAGGGTTAGCTCAGATCTGGTTTTGGTCAGAATTAAAGTGAATTATTGTCTTCTCTTGTCTAATTCTGAGTGTTTAACAAGATAACCAAATATTTAACATACAATCTGAACCCTGTTAATGTATCTTTTCTATACTTGCTAGTTGTTTGATTCAGATAATCTATTTTTTTATCATCAAAATAGTTGAGTATTAATTCATTGCAAAGATTTATTTCTTGCTACCCTACTGTAGTACTCACCCACAAAACAAACCGGAAGGTGATCTGTCAAAGCCAGAAGGCAAAGATAAAGCAAGACAGACCAGTTGCCTTAGGCAGGGATTATTTATTCACACAATTATCTTGATAAAAGAGCTCAACTCTGGCCGAGTTTCGCACAAGGTTGCTTCAGGGGCTTTCGGGGAAATAATGTCATGTGTGATTTTCCAACAATGGTGGAGTAGATTGCTAATCTGCACAATCTTATTATTTTAACTGAAATATTGATATACACAACCAACGGTTGAAGTTTAATCCACCGTGATTCCATTCAGCACAATCTTCCATACTTACATCTTGGAAAATCACACATAACATTATCTCCCCAAAAGCCCCTGAAGCAGCCTTGTGCAAAATTCGGCCAGAGTTGGGCTCTTTTATCAAGATAATTGTGTGAATAAATAATCCCTTCCGAAGTCAACTGGTCTGTCTTGCTTTATCTTTGTACTCAGAGAGAGTTACAGGGTTACAATACATCATATATATATTCTTTCAAAGGTCTGCTTTAGGAAGGTGTTCCTGCTGCCTCTTTGGGCTGTTTTATTGTTTGGGCCATGTGAATAAGTATTTTTCTTCTACTGGTCCCAAGAACAAAAGTCTGAAACAAACAAGTAAGCTTTTTACATACACTGCCTATTAACTGCAGCAAATTCGTTTTTTATGGGAAGTAAAATGATCATCGTCTACCACTGGCTTTCGGTGAAGAACCTTTTTGTTTGAAAATTACCACTGGAATGTCAGTCATACAGAGAACACTGTGTTATCAAAAAAAATTCTTATGACATACCTGGCGTCAAGAAACCTTGATCTTAAAATCATTACTGCTTCACAAGTGCTTTGTTTTAGCTGCATCTGAATAGAACTGAATTTTCGATGGATGATTCCAACCATTCTTTCAATCTCCTTTGGAGATATGGGACGTGTTCGACTTTGTTCTCGGAGGAGGTTCATCACATGTGTGGTGAACTCGTTACACGCCTAGAACAAAAAAACATTTAAAAATATATACATATATATTTTATCATTACTATCCTTTCAGGTATGTATCCAAACAGCTTTTGTCTTTGTAAACTGAGTAATCATACAATTTCATCTGCTATAACAAGGTGTACCCAAGGATTGAGTTTAGTTTAGAATTAACAGAATGTGGCAAGCTTGAGTAATGCCCATATGATGTTCAATGGACCGTATACCTACTCATAGTTTTATAAAAGCTGTGTTAAAGAGGATATATAAAGGTAGATTTTCAAAGCGTTGCTTGCGCAAAAACAGCCCCATACATGCGCATGTGGGCTACGCGTGAGCAACGCAAATTTTAAGAAACCGGGATGTATGTGTGTGTCAAAAATAAGGAGGCAGAAATGGGGCAGGGAATGGACATTCTGGAGTGGGGCCAAGACATATGTGCATAACCCCTGAATTTTGCAAGGCTAATCATAGCAATGCGTGCCAAGTTACACAGGTAACTTTACTGCTGGTCCTGAGGCACAAGTCTTGACCAGAGGGATCCTGAACACTGGGAGGTGGGGGTGGGAAAGAAAGAGAGAGAAATATGACAGTCAGGATGGGTTTGGAGGGGGGCGGTGTTACATTGGTCTGCCTAGGCGCAAGGGCCTGTAGACCCTTGTAACAGTGTCTCCCACCCAAAACCCACCCCAAGTTGAAAGTGCCCCTCTTACAGTAGGATATATAGAGTGTCAGATTGGCCCTTTAAAAGAGTCTCTCTCTCTCTCCCCCAGCCAGTCACTTGTGAGTACGTGGATAAAGGCTCCAACACATATGTGCGGGAGGGATATTTTAAATGTACTTGCACGCTAGAGATGTGAATCGTGTGATCGATCATCTTAACGATCGATTTCGGCTGGAGGGGGGAGGGAATCGGATCGTCGCGGTTTTGTTTTTGTAAATATCGTGTAAATCGTAAATCGGGGGAGGGCGGGAAAACCGGCACACTAAAACATCCCTAAAACCCACCCTGACCCTTTAAAATAAATCCCCCACCCTCCCGAACCCCCCCAAAATGCCTTAAATTACCTGGGGTCCAGAGCGGGGGTCCCGGTGTGATCTTTTACTCTCGGGCCTGCGGTGCATTGTAGAAATGGCGCCGGCGCTTCCTTTGCCCTGACAGGTCAAATGTAGCGCCGGCGCCATTTTGTTTTTTGTCCCCCGACGTCAGGAGCGTAGGAGATCACTCCCGGACCCCCGCTGGACCCCCAGGGACTTTTGGCCAGCTTGGGGGGGCCTCCTGACCCCCACAAGACTTGGCAAAAGTCCAGCGGGGGTCCGGGAGCGACCTCCTGCACTCGAATCGTTTTGCGGTACGGCCGGCAACACGATTTGACTGCAGGAGGTCGTTCCCGGACCCCCGCTGGACTTTTGGCAAGTCTTGTAGGAGTCAGGAGGCCCCCCCAAGCTGGCCAAAAGTCCCTGGGGGTCCAGCGGGGGTCCGGGAGCGATCTCCTACGCTCCTGACGTCGGGGGACAAAAAACAAAATGGCGCCGGCGCCACCTTTGTCCTGTCATATGACAGGGCAAAGGTAGCGCCGGCGCCATTTCTACAACACACCGCAGGCCCGAGAGTAAAAGATCACACCGGGACCCCCGCTCTGGACCCCAGGTAATTTAAGGCATTTTGGGGGGGTTCGCGAGGGTGGGGGATTTATTTTAAAGGGTCGGGGTGGGTTTTAGGGTTGTTTTAGTGTGCCGGTTTTTCCGCCCTCCCCCATCCCCTTCCCCCGATTTACGATTTTTGACGATAAATCGGGGGAATTCCTATTGTATCGCGCTTCTAACGATTTTTGACGATTTAAAATATATCGGACCATAATTTAAATCGTCAAAAAACGATTCACATCCCTATTGCACGCACAATATAAAATCGAGCATATTTTTGCTTGCGAGCCCATATGCGCATTTATGGGCACATGTGTGCACCTTTTAAAATGTACTTGTTAATTAGCTTTTAAAAAATAAAAGAATAAAGCTTTCCTCTAGCGCTAGTCAGCTGTGCTAAAGCTTTTTCCATTTTGTGTCTGCAAAAAAAACCATTTCATGCATCTAACCCTCCATGCCCACATGCCGAGTCAAATGTTGTAAAGGTATCATCTTTATATGTAATAAGCTAGATTTATTTATTTTCATGTAATCATTTAGTTTTGATTTGATTTATATTCTATTTTTTGTGACTGGTCAGCCACTTCAAGTGGATTACATTCAGGTACTATATATATTTCCCTGTCCCCAGAGGGCTTAAAGTTTAAGTAGGTAATTTTCAAAAGGTTTTAGGTGCATAAATGGACTTTTGAAAATTGCTACTTGTGATATGCATAACTACTTTGAAAATTCACTTCTGAGTTTGTATGTGAAATGAGCTATTGGTTTCAATGTAATTCATACTACTACAAGTATATCACAATCAGAACCTCAGAGAGGCCAAAGACTGAATGGTCCTGGAAACTAAACTACATTCTCTTACATGTTCTCTCCAGAAGAAGGCTGAGGTACAAGGGAGTGACAAATGAAGCCTTCATAACTGCCTACTATCCCCTAAATGTATAAGCATCCAAAAATAAATGCAGCAGACCACAGAGGTATTTAGTTCCTAAACCATATCCTTTTAAGAGAAGGGACTTTTAAACCAGCATGCGGGTGAATATTGGTATATGTGCATGTGAATATTGGTATATGTGCATGTGCACACATGTACACCCGATTTTATAACTTGCGTGCGCAAGTTATAAAATCGGGTGTACATGTGTGCACGCCGGGTAGTGCGTGCACATGTACACCCGCGCGTACCCTTTTAAAATCTACCCCATAGTGTAGCAATTTTCAAAAGCTCATTTACACACATAGGGCCTGATCTTAAAATGCATTTACACGCTTAAAACTGTGTTTTACACATATGAATGCACTTTACTCGTGCAAGTGGGCTTTTGAAAATTGCTCCAAAATATGCCATAAAATTGTCCATAGGATATTCACTTGTAAATCCATTTAACGTGCTTAAATTGCTTTAAAAAATTGCTACATTTACATGTGTAACTCTTTTTAAAATTACCTCATTAAAGTGCACTTATGAGTGTACAACCTATTGACAATTCAATAGCATGTATCACAGGAATTTTTAAAAGCCCACTTACAAGCATAAAGTACATTTACATGCGCAAAATCCAGTTTTAAGCATGTAAATCCTTTTGAAAATTACCCCCATAGTTGTAGAATTTCAGAAATTATCCTATCAGTCACAATACAAGTGTGTACATTATTGGAGAACCACAAAGCTTTTATGGACCACACATGACCAAGCAAATAGTTTGTCATCTAGTGGTTGCAAAAATAAAAAAATAATTAGAACATATGTTAAGTACACAGACGTCCATATTGAAAAGTGTTTGAAAATTTACCCAGAAAGCCCCAAGATTTAACTGCCACACTAACCATGAAAATGTTACCCGTGTAAGTTTTTACATTGGTAAATTTTAGCCAGGTAAAAAGAGGGAAGATATAGTATACTTGGATTTTCAGAAGGCGTTTGACAAAGTTCCTCATGAGAGGCTTCTAGGAAAAGTAAAAAGTCATGGGATAGGTGTCATGGGATAGGTGGCGATGTCCTTTCGTGGATTGCAAACTGGCTAAAAGACAGGAAACAGAGAGTAGGATTAAATGGACAATTTTCTCAGTGGAAGGGAGTGGACAGTGGAGTGCCTCAGGGATCTGCATTGGGACCCTTACTTTTCAATATATTTATAAATTATCTCGAAAGAAATACGACGAGTGAGATAATCAAATTTGCAGATGACACAAAATTGTTCAGAGTAGTTAAATCACAAGCAGATTGTGATAAATTGTAGGAAGACCTTGTGAGACTGGAAAATTGGGCATCCAAATGGCAGATGAAATTTAATGTGGATAAGTGCAAGGTGATGCATATAGGGAAAAATAACCCATGCTATAATTACACAATGTGGGTTCCATATTAGGTGCTACAACCCAAGAAAGAGATCTAGGTGTCATAGTGGATAACACATTGAAATCGTCGGTTCATTGTGCTGCGGCAGTCAAAAAAGCAAACAGAATGTTGGGAATTATTAGAAAGGGAATGGTGAATAAAACGGAAAATGTCATAATGCCTCTGTATCGCTCCATGGTGAGACCGCACCTTGAATACTGTGTACAATTCTGGTTGCCGCATCTCAAAAAAGATATAATTGCGATGGAGAAGGTACAGAGAAGGGCTACCAAAATGATAAGGGGAATGGAACAACTTCCCTACAAGGAAAGACTAAAGAGGTTAGGACTTTTCAGCTTGGAGAAGAGATGACTGAGGGGGGATATGATAGAGGTGTTTAAAATCATGAGAGGTCTAGAACGGGTAAATGTGAATCGGTTATTTACTCTTTCGGATAGTAGAAAGACTAGGGGGCACTCCATGAAGTTAGCATGGGGCACATTTAAAACTAATCGGAGAAAGTTCTTTTTTACTCAACGCACAATTAAACTCTGGAATTTGTTACCAAAGGATGTGGTCAGTGCAGTTAGTATAGCTGTGTTTAAAAAAGGATTGGATAAGTTCTTGGAGGAGAAGTCCATTACCTGCTATTAAGTTCACTTAGGGGCGGATTTTCAGAGCCCTGCTCGCCTAAATACGCCCAAAACCGGGCGGATTTAGGCGAGCAGGGCCCTGCGCGCCGGTGAGCCTATTTTACATAGGCCTACCGGCGCGCGCAGAGCCCCGGGACTCGCGTAAGTCCCGGGGTTCTCTGAGGGGGGCGTGTCGGGGGCGGGCCTGGTCGTCGCGGCGTTTCGGGGGCGTGTCGGCAGCGTTTTGGGGGCGGGTACGGGGGCGTGGCTACGGCCCGGGGCGGTCCGGGGTGTGGCCGTGCCCTCCGTACCCGCCCCCAGATCGTGGCCCGGCGCGCAACAGGCCCGCTGGCGCGCGGGGATTTACTTCTCCCTCCGGGAGGCGTAAATCCCCGGAGAAAGGTAAGGGGGGGGTGTAGACAGGGCCGGGCGGGTGGGTTAGATAGAGGAAGGGAGGGGAAGATGAGGGGAGGGCGTTAGAGGATTCCCTCCAAGGCCGCTCCGATTTCGGAGCGGCCTTGGAGGGAACGGGGGTAGGCAGCGGGGGTAGGCAGCGCGGCTCGGCGCGCGCCGGCTATACAGAATTCATAGCCTTGCGCGCGCCGATCCAGGATTTTAGTGGATACGCGCGGCTCCGCGCATATCTACTAAAATCCCGCGTACTTTTGTTTGCACCTGGAGCGCCAACAAAAGTACGCCAACGCGCCTTGTTTAAAAATCTACCCCTGAGAGAATAGCCACTGACATTAGCAATGGTAACATGGAATAGACTTAGTTTTTGGGTACTTGCCAGGTTCTTATGGCCTGGATTGGCCAGTGTTGGAAACAGGATGCTGGGCTTGATGGACCCTTGGTCTGACCCAGTATGGCATTTTCTTATGTTCTTATGTTCTTAGGTTCCAGCAGCGGAGTTTATAGTTGAGCATTACCTATGTGTTGGTGAGTCCAAACCATTACTAACATTTCCCTTGTAAATTGAATAATCAATGGCTTTAGGAGGGGGTTTGTATTTTTGATTCATCCCTATGTGATAACCCTACCCTTTCAGAGGTATTGCATCTGGGGTATATATTGCCTAGCAGCATGCCTAGAACGTCAGAGGGATTGAGGCAGCTAAAGATTCCTACAGGATCTCAAGCAAAGGAGTTAGAATTTTGATATTCCCCCAAGATTTCAAATACTTTTGGGAGAGTTTTGGATCCTCCCAAGATCTATGAGAAGACGTTTTAGGACTTCCACAGGGTTTCAGAAGGAAGAGTACTGAGTTCTTTTCTGGATGGGCCTCTGCTCATCAAATTTTGCATTTTGTTATTAGAAGAGATTGGATTTAAGGATTTTTTGGACTTTGACTTTGGCCGGCCCCAGAATCTGGAATTCCCTTCCGGTTGATATTAGAACTGAATCTTGTGTGCTGAAATTCAAAAAATTGATAAAAACATGGCTATTCGAACAGGCCTTTTATGATATAAGTTGATCTAAGCAAACAACTTAGATCCGCTCTTCTGTATTACAGTTTGAAGCATAATTTTATTGAGTTCAGAAGTGTAATTTTATTAAGTTTTTATCTTTAAGATTCTATGTTTTAAGATATAGTGGTTCTGTATTTTATTATTTTATTTTAGTTGTTAATATAGTTAGACAATAATTATATAACCTTAGTTTTGTCTGAGACTGCCAATTAGACATGTGAAAAGATAGGTAGTTATTCTCTGTGTTAAATTTTATTATTGTTATGATTTTATTGTTACTATGGCTATGAACTATGTTTGTAAATTTTACGTCATCATGATCTAATAGATCTGTATAGACGCTCTGTTAACCGACTTGATGTCTTCTTTGAGGAAGGTCGGTATATAAAAACATGTAAAATAAATAAATAAATAAATACCAAGAGTGAGGATTTGGAGCAAGAGTCTGATTGCTGAGTGATCTGAAAAAGTAAGGGTAAGAAGATTTTGATACTTTTTTTTATAAGGACTCAAAGGGCTAAACCCATTGAGAAAGTGATCCAGTTTTTCCAGTTTGAAGAAAAGTTAAAACTTGGACCAATTGCAGTTGGATGTTTTTGTAGGTGGGACAGTTGTCCTGCAGTTTTTGTGTTTAGGGATTTATTTATTTTTTTAATTTATAGTTTATTATAATTTCTTCATCATTTTACAGAAAAGAAATAAGACATATTGATTCACAAGGAAAATATTTAACATAAACCAAAATAAGCAACCACAATACCTATGTGAATAACAATAACAAGCCCACATTAAGGGGAGCCTCCACAAGTAATTATAACAGGAAAATTTTCATAATTACTATGATTATTAGGTGCATGCCTACTTAAAATAACCAGTATTTCCCCCATACTTAGGAGGGTGGCCCTAACTTATCCACCCTTATCCAAAAGAAAAGATTCCAAATGAGAAGGATCCAGAAACACAAATTTATTTCTTTGAAAAGTAATTAAACATTTGCAAGGGAATTTAAGATAAAAGGTGGCCCCTAAGGATAACACCCTCTGTCTCAGATCTAAAAACTGTTTCCTTCTCAATTGGGTGTCTTTGGAAACGTCAGGAAACACTTGTATTTTCTGACCACAATACATAATGTCTTTGTTTCTAAAATAATTCTGAAGAACCAAATTTTTTTCACTCTCCAAACTAAACGTGACTAATAATGTAGCCCTAGTTTGAATGTCATCATTGGACGATTCTAGAAAATCAGTTAAGTTGGGACTGATTGGTATCAATCTATCAATCCCAGCCTCAGAACTCACTACCTCTCTTTTTTTTACTGGTAAATAATACATCTTTGATATTATCAAATCTTTAACTATTCCCAATATTTCTGTTACATATCTTTTAAATAGCTCTTGAGCTGACAATAGCCTAATACAGGGAAAATTCAGGAATCTTAAATTATTTTTCCTTGTTGCATTTTCCAGACCCTCCAATTTTTTAAAAATCATTAAAGAGTCTTTCATAAATACAGTGCTTGTAGTTTGTAGTGTAGTCATCTGGATATTGCATGTTTCTCTAGCGCTTTCCAATTGTACAATTCTCTTATTATGGTCCTCCAAGCACTTCCTAGTTTCCAATTCCAAACTGGTGGAATGAGCCATGGAAAGAGAGAGCATTCTTTCCATTTTTGTGACCACCCTCCATACATCAACCAGGGTAATATTATCCGGTGGTTCGGCATCATTTTCTTTTTCAGTCAAGCTACCTATCGGTAGCAATCCCCTCTCATTAATAGCAGAAGCACCTTCCTGCATCCCTGGTGACGTCCTGCATCCCTGGTGACGTCCCTCTGGCATCTGGCGATTTTAAGGGGTATCAGAATTCTTACTGACCCCCACCACGCCGAGGGACACATTGGGGGACTGGTCTATGGCGGGACTAGCGGATGTCCCGGAGGAGAAGGAGATGTCCGGTATATCTTCCCGGATAGATTGACTTACCCTCCTCGTGAGGTGTTGGTCCATTGGTCCGGATATAGTTCCTCGAGCTGGAGTTGAAACTGCCATCTTCACCTTCCTTTTCTTTCCCATTCAAACAGTGCAGAGAAAAAAAATCCAGCACCGGAAATACAAAGAAAAAAACGCTCCCAGGGGCGTGCCCCTTTGGTGCGCGGCTTCGGCGCGCCGGCGGCTGCGCGCCGCTGTCCTCAGGTTTATATTGAGGCTGCGGATGATGTCATCAGGTGAGCGGGGGCTGTTCAGGGAACCTCCACCAATCGTCCCTCTGAGCCATTTCAGCTGCAGACGCGCTTCAGTTCTCGCTACGCGTCCCTCCTCGTACTGGCTCCCAGCTTACCACCGCTGTCCTCAGGTTTATATTGAGGCTGCGGATGATGTCATCAGGTGAGCAGGGGCTGTTCAGGGAACCTCCACCAATCGTCCCTCTGAGCCGTTTCAGCTGCAGACGCGCTTCAGTTCTCGCTACGCGTCCCTCCTCGTACTGGCTCCCAGCTTACCACCGCTGTCCTCAGGTTTATATTGAGGCTGCGGATGATGTCATCAGGTGAGCGGGGGCTGTTCAGGGAACCTCCACCAATCGTCCCTCTGAGCCGTTTCAGCTGCAGACGCGCTTCAGTTCTCACTACGCGTCCCTCCTCGTACTGGCTCCCCGTGTTTAGGGATTTTATTCTATTTGTTGAGTGACTTCATGCTGGAACTCCATTCCAGTTTTCCCACATTGCAAGGGGAGCAGTTTTTCTCCATGGATAATGATGCAAGAGAAGTGAGAACGGAGGAAACAACTAAGATGGACAAATTAACAATCACCTTCATTGCTATTATATTTTTTATGCTGTTCTGTATTTTTGGCATTATGGCTTGGATTATATTATTTAAATTACAGTAAAGACTATTTTATTTGAACACCATTTGTTACATCAGCCGGCCACGGAACTCGCAACTGGCCCTCCTCACCTAGCCCACCGCCTTGCTGGGGGCAGGCCCCGGTTTCTCCGTTGCCTCCTCGGGCCAAGATGTGGCTGAAACACCACCACCGGGCTGCACCGCGGCCGAGATGCTGCCGCCATCGGTCTCCTTCCTTCCGGGTTCCCTGGGTGCGCACGCGCCCCTCTGTTCAATTTAAAGGGCCTGCGACATGCTAAGGCTGCTGGCCCTTCCTTAAGGTGTCACGTGCTAGGACCTATTTAAGGCAAGCTCTGACAGTCAGAGCTTGCCTTTGCAATAGGACCCCTCGCTTCTTGTTGCTTCCTGGCAGTTCTTCAAGTTCCTGAGTCCTTCTGTCGTTGGACTGCTTCCCCAGACACAAACCCTGCATTGCCTGACCATGTCGTTGATTCTCTCCAAGCCTTGACCTTTGCATTGCCTGACCATGTCATTGATTCTCTCCAAGCCTTGACCTCTGCATTGCCTGACCACATCATTGATTCTCTCCAAGCCTTGACCTTTGCATTGCCTGACTACATCATTGATTCTCTCCTCTTCCAGACCTCAGCCTGTCTTGCCACGTCTTCCTGCTCGCTGCTGGCCTTGACTCTAGCTTGCTCACGATGCTCCCTCAGTCTACGTCCTGGACTTGGCCTATTCAGGCTTCAGCCTGTTCTTGCTCGGGGGCCTCCTGTCTGACTCTGTTCCTGTCGGTGCCCGGGTCTCCGGGACTCCGCCTCGTCCAGTACAGACTAATACTCTTCTCAGTTGCTGGACTGACTTCGATCCTTCCATTGCTGACTAGATACGGAGGCCCAGCCAGCACCAGTACCCAAAGGCTCAACCCGCGGGGAACGAGGGCTGGTATTGATGAAGCGTCAGCTGGTCTCCATCCATCAGCCCACTCCGCCTGCCGACGGCAGGGACCCGTAGGACCCTTCCTACAGGTTGTGTCAACCCCACCTCGGCCCAAGGGTCCACCTCCAGGGCAACACTATTCTTGGACTCCAGAGAGTGTTATTCCTGATTTTACTACCCTTGTTGCTGTTACGCCTTCATTACTCCTCTGAACTATGTGGCACCTGTTGGAGGTCTTCTACCTTTAGTGTGAGCATTAAGAGTAAAGAGTGAATAGGCATGCCAGAAGGCCCTGGAAGATAATTCTTCCTCCCCGTCCAGATTGAACCTGGACCTATACCACCCCAAAGTGAAGGATAAAGTGCCCAACTTGGGGACTAGTTACACTTATATTGAGTGCTACCCAGCTAAATTTATCTGAATAAGTCTGGCCAATCAAAATGTGGTCTTAAAAGTTATCTGGGTAACTTTAGCCAGATATATTCAGTGGGAGACTTACCCATGTCAATCCCGCTGAATATCTCAGCTAAAATTATCTGAGTAATTTCCTGCTTGCCGTCCCAATCAGTGTGGACTTCTTAATGTTCCCCTTCAGGATTACTTTGAGATCATCATCTGCCCATTTTACTAGGTTTAAACACAATCAGGTATTCTATGGTTAAAATAGATTATAGGTGATGATCTGATACATCAATGGTAACATTGTGCACAGCCATAAAAGATATATGGGTCTGAGTCACAAGCCTGACTGGCGATGCTACAAAAATAGTATTCACAGTCCCCAGGGGAAGAGAAAGTTTCAGACATAACACAATAGCAACATCTAGTGACCAGACTCAGGGTACCTATGTACTGGGTTCTAGGGGAGCCACTATCTATATCCCCTGGCCAAAGACTATTAATACTGGGCCCAATATTGAGTGTTGGCCAGTTAAGTAACTTAGCCAGATATGACTTATCTGGCTAAGTTACAAGAGATATTCAGAGGCATGGCTATGCCGCTGAATATATGTGGTCAAGGCACTACTTAGCCGGATAAGTTAAATACGGATAAGCTAGACAAGCTCTAGGGCTGGTCGAATTTATCCAATTAACTTAACTGGATAAGAGTGAATATTGCTACTTATCCAGTTAAAGTAACTGGATAAGTAGCACCACCCATATCCACCAACTGCCCGCCCAGAAATTGACCGGTTAAAAGATAGCTGAATGAGTGAATTATCCGGCAATTGAGCGCTGAATGTGCTTTCAATATAGGGCCCATTATGGTTGGACCAGAAAGGAGGTAGACAGAATGTTGAAAAAGAGAAAAATCCTCAGGCAGTTACATGGTGTTACGCATCTGAGAGCAAGCTACAAGTGGACCTAGTGAATTTCACCTCTACTGTGGACAAATATGTTTTATTTGCAATAAATAATTTCCTGAAAAAAATAGTTTGAGTTAAGAACTGTATACATGAAATACAATGATTATAATGGGGCTATTTATGAGAGAGCTAGTTATGAAGAATTCCACTTTAAACATAGTGGGATAGATTTTCAAAGGGTTATGCCCGTAACCCTTTAAAACCTACCCCTGCGCGCACCGAGCCTATTTTTCATAGGCTCGGCGGCGCGCGCAAGCCCCAGGACGCGTGTATGTCCCGAGGCTTTGAAAAAGGGGCGGTCCGGGGGTGGTCCTCTGGCACAGTGGCTGTGCCGGGGGTTGGCGCACCGGCAGCTGGTCAGAGGCAGGCTAACTCCTGTAATAAGGGAAGCGGGTGGGATTTAGATAAGGCAGGGGGGTGGGTTAGATAGGGGAAGGGAGGGGAAGGTGGGGGGGAGTGAAAGGAAAGTTCCCTCCGAGGCTGCTCCGATTTCGCAGTGGCCTCAGAGAGAACGGGGAAAACCATCAGGCATCCCCTAGGGCTCGGTGCGGCAGCGCGCGCATCTTATAAAATCGGGTGTACATTTGTGCACGCCGGGTAGCATGCACAAATGTACCCCGTGCACGTAAGATTAAAAATCTGCCTCAATATTTTTATTTTATCAGGCATTATATTAACAAAATGATTTTAGAGTAGTCTATGGAATTTTTTCACTTTGTATGGTGGTAATTATATATAGTATTTTTATGCAAGGTGTTACAACAAACAGTAGATGTCATTTCTGACTGATTTGAAAGCCCAAAGAAGCAAGAAGACACTGAACGGCTTTTTTTTTTTAATTGATTATTGGGATGATAGAAGCATCTCACAAACGGGCCGATACAGTAAAATTGCGGGAGAGCGGGCAAGCGCCCGCTCTCCCGGCATATGCACAGTCCACTCTCCTGTGCATGCGATTCAGTATTTTAATTTATTTTAATTAGGGCCGGCGGTAAAAAGAGGCGCTAGGGACACTAGCGCGTCCCTAATGCTCAATTTTGCCAGCGTCGGTTCTCGAGCCTGCTGACAGCCACGGGTTTGGAAACCTGATGCCGGCAAAATTGAGCATCCAGTTTTTGACCCGCCAGCCACGGGCCCATTTTAATTTTTTTTTTTTATTATTTTTTACTTTTTTAAACTTTCGGGATGTAATGTTAGAGCGCATTTCATCCATTAGTGTGCACTAGTGTGTACCATTAAGTTAAAAAGTGTCAACTAGAGAGCAGTTCATTAGCTAGAGGTCTGGTTCTGCATTCCCATTGGCTGTCTCCGTAGAAGGAGACAATCAATGGGAATGCAGAACCATACCTCTATGGTAAATATATGATGATATAATTGAGCCCTGCTACTTAAGGCAGGGCCCGCCACTTGTTCCTTGCCTTGGCAACAGGTCTCCACACTTGTTGTGTGCTCGTTGCTTGTTCCAGTTCTTGACTTCATTCCTAGTTCCTGTTCCTGTCTTCGTTCCTGGTCCTTGTTCCTGACTCCGTTCCTGGTTCCTACCTAGCCTTCTTTGGACTGCCTTTGGCTTCAACCCTTGCTACATTTGGACCATGCTCAGGACTGTCTTCTGGCTTTGCCCTTGCTTTGTTGGAACTCTGCACTTTGACTAGCTCTGCCACCCTCGACCCCAGCCTGTTCTCAATTATGCCTTCAGTATCACCCTGGACTTGGCCTTCTCAGGGTCTGGCCTTCTACTTCCCAGGCATCACCTGTTCTTATTCCTGGCCCATCCTTAGTGCCTGGGTCTCTGGATCCCTGCCGCATCCAGACTTGCTTCGGTCCCTCCGATACCTCTGCTGGTCCCTGGCTTCCTGCATTAACATCCACTGGGAGTCGTCTGATGGAGGCCCGCCTAAGACCATCTGGCCCCGGCACCCAAGGGCTCAACCTGCGGGGAACATGGGCTGGTATTGGCAAAGCTCCAGTCAGCCTCCATCTCCTAGTCTGCTCCGCCTCCCGACGTGGGGGACGACCCGTGGGGCTTGCCCTTCGGGTAGCGTCAACCCCACATGAGGCCAAGGGTCCACCTCCAGTGCAATAGAAACCAGCACTGCGTGAGAACAAATGTATTGTTTTACTACAATTTCCTGACTGTGTGATTGTTTTCAGTGATCAGATGGTGGTCCAGGGCAGAGCGCCATATGTACTTCAATACATGACACATCTCAGGATTTTTTACTTTATCTAGCAGATATTAATTTGTTCACACCATCTGATAAAGGGCCTTCTTCAATAAAGATGTTTTCCATGGGCATAGAACGGAGAAAGGTCCATTATGAATAAGGCCCAATGACTGTCCTATTAGCTTATATCTGCTAGATATAGAGTAGATAGCATCCTAAACTTCAAATCCCATTCTTTCTCGGCAGTAACTTACTACACACAAAGAAGTGATTTTAACTAGTAAATTAAGTAGGTATACACTGGAAGTTATAGAATAGACAGGTGATATCAGATCTTACTTTTTTCACTAACTTACATCATTAAAAGAACATATTAAGACTCCAGCCAGAATTTTAGAAGATCTAATTCATCTCCCTCTGTGTTTTATATGTCCTTGAGACTATCACTTCATATCCCTGGGCCTGAATTTTATCATAATAATACAGCAGATGAAGGCAGACACACCCAGTTATGTCAGTGCCTGTGTTTCCACTAGGACTTCAAGACAGTATTATACTTGCAGCCTGACAGACAGATCCAGCTGATAATTCAGTTCTATCATCACTGCTTATCAGACTGATTGAGCTGCAGGGTTACCTGTATTTCCATTAGGATTTTCTACATTTCACTTTGCTATACAATCTGGCAGTACCAAAACTCATTGAATTGTTCAAGTAGGGCACTTTAAACGTGCAGTTAAGTCATGCTTCTGCTGTCTCTCTACCTTTTTTGCAGCTGTGGATTCCTCTATGCCTATCCCATGCTTTCCTTTAGCCTGCTACATTATAGCCTGGACCACCTGCTCCAGGAGGGCATTCTATGCACCCACCATTCTTTCCATGAAAAAAATATTTCTAACTTAGCCTTTGAGTCTACCCTTTAAGAGTATCATAATTCCTTGTTCTAGAACTCTTTCTATTGAAAAGGTTTTCTTCTTGTGCATTATTTATATTTTTCAGGTATCTGAATATCTCTATCATATCTCCCTTGCCTCTCCTCTACAAGGATATACATTGTTATATTTATTTAGGGATCCAAGTAAATGTATACTCTTAGATGATAATTTTAAAACGAGCAGGCATTCGCCCATAAACATGCGCATTGGTGCGCGAGCGAAGATACGCTGTAATTTTTTTTTTTTATTTATATTTTTTGAAATTATAACATTTACATAGAAATGATATAATCAAGCATTATCATAATAATTACATTTTGACAAGTTTTAAGGAAATCAAATACAATTCCAGCCCACATCTAGGAGGAAAGGGGAGAGATTAAATCTATTTCGCTACGACAATCTCTTACAATCAAAATTCCCTTTTACCCTGACTCTATTTTCCTTGGGATTTATCAGAAATAAAACGCTGCAAATGGGACGGGTCAAGAAAAATAAACTTGTTATTCTGAAACAGTACTTGACATTTACAAGGGAATTTTAAAAAAAAACTTGCTCCCATATCTAGCACAGATTGTTTCAATAACAAAAATTGTTTCCTCCGTGCTTGTGTCACACGGGAAACATCTGGGAAGATTTGTATTTTTTGACCACAAAAAATATGGTCTTTATTCTGGAAATATTTAAGGAAAAACAAATCTTTCTCCCGTTTCAATCCAAAAGAAACTAATAAAGTAGACCTTGAGTTTATCAAGTCTAAGGAATCTTCCAAAAAAGTGGAGACTCCTGGACTATCCAAAACATCTATTTTACCCTCCACTTTTTGCAAAATTTTCTTCTTTGGCAAGTAATATATTTTTGAAACTATTGGTATTTTCCCTTCATCATACAACAATTACTCCATTGCATATTTTCTATATAATTCATCAGGAGATAATAGTCTTGAAATTGGGAAATTAAGTAATCTGAGATTACTTGATCTTATCTCATTCTCCAGTATTTCAATCCTATTATGTATCATCATATTATCTTTAATAGAGGATATATTAACAGCTTGTAGTTTATCTACTACTGGGTTCAAATTTGCAACATTCGTTTCCAATTTCTCTATTCTTATTTCTAGATTTTCAAATTTATCTTTAGTTTCCACAGAAAACGTGTGCACTTTGGATATGAACCCAGGCATTTTCTTATAAATTTTAACTGAAAGTTTCCATACATCCAACAAAGTCACGTTTTCTGGTTCAACAATTTCGCCCTCTTCATCTCTCATATCAGAAATTACTGATGGACATTTAACCTTTTTACTTCCCTTTTCAGTTGCCTCGCTACCCAGATCTAAAACATCCACTTGAGGTAGCCGTACTGTTGGGGATACAAGTCCACTCTCGGTCTGCATCTCACCAACTGCCGAGCTTCTCTCTTCACTTGCTGCCAATCTAGTTTCCGCATCCGAGTGTAAGGGAGATTGTATGGCCAAGGGGTTCTGAGAGGGGCATACAGAGGTATGACCCTCCATGATTCCACCAACGGCGGACTCCCGCATATAAACAATGTGGGAGTCCATCGGGCCAATTCTTTTTGTCACGGGGGTAGAAGGAGAGGAGGCATAAGTCTTACTTTTTCTTTTTCTACCCATAAATTTTTCCCCAGGGGCGCGCCCCTTTGGCGCGCGGCTTCGGCTGCGTGCCACCGTGCCCTTACTTTTATGCTGTCCCGGGGCACTCAATGATGACGTCACCAGCAGGGGATCCGCCCCTCAAAACCGGGCCTCCCCTCTCTCGACCGGGACTCAGGTGTTTCGTCTCAGTACTACAGCAGGTAGTGCGGTCAAGGTCCCCAGCGAAAAGACCCTCTCTCCTCTCCTCAGTCTGTTCGCCGCCGTGCCCTTACTTTTATGCTGTCCCGGGGCACTCAATAATGACGTCACCAGCAGGGGATCCGCCCCTCAAAACCGGGCCTCCCCTCTCTCGACCGGGACTCAGGTGTTTCGTCTCAGTACTACAGCAGGTAGTGCGGTCAAGGTCCCCAGCGAAAAGACCCTCTCTCCTCTCCTCAGTCTGTTCGCCGCCGTGCCCTTACTTTTATGCTGTCCCGGGGCACTCAATGATGACGTCACCAGCAGGGGATCCGCCCCTCAAAACCGGGCCTCCCCTCTCTCGACCGGGAGTCAGGTGTTTCGTCTCAGTACTACAACAGGTAGTGCGGTCAAGGTCCCCAGCGAAAAGACCCTCTCTCCTCTCCTCCTGTAATTTTTAATTGTGTGTGCACTTACACGTGTATGTTGTAAAACACCAACCGCACTAAATATGAACCTAATTTTAAGAGGCTATTCGAGCACAGCTAGCGCGCGTGCATCTTCCATAGGACTTCATCGACTTTTATGTGCATATGTCAGCAGATTTTAAAACATATTCGCACTAAGCACATTCCTAGTTTTCCATTTAGTCCATCAGTTTGTCCAGTTAATATGAAGGTCTTTCAGAGCCCTCTGGTTCTTCATCTTGCTTGCCACCCAGTTGACCCAGACCCCTCACCCTATTCTATAATCCCTAAAACTAGAGATCTACAGATTTGCCCCTCATCAGGAAAAGCAGTAAAGTTACACGGACATCTAGCATATGTGCGCTGTGGTTTTCAGTTTTAAAATATGGAGATATACACTTAAGTCTTGGCCCTGCCGCAGAACGCCTATGCCCTGCTCCTTTTCCATCCCCTTATTCCTCGCATGTACACAGGTACATACGTGCATAATTTGGGTCTTTTAAAAATCTGCATTGCTTGCACGTGGCCCACATATGCGTGTATGTGACCTTTTTTGCGCAAGCAAAGCTTTTAAAATCGACCTGTTAGTGTAGAGTCCATATTAATTTATTCCACACAATGCATATTGGCACTGGGTTATAAATATGTATCTCTTCACTATTCAATTTACATTGATTCCTATTATTTTAAGATTACTGTACTTTCAACCTGGAATGAATGTTTAGGATGCACTCATTTTGGTTACAATAAAGGCAGATGTTCTAAAGCAATTTTTGGCTTTAATAGCCTTAGAAGATAGCTATTTAAAGTGAAAAGATTCTATTTTTGCACTTCTAGCACAGTCAGGCGCTTAATGACATATTCATCAAATGACAATGACAGCATAAAGGTTTGAAAAAAATAAAAAAGGAATTTAAAACATCTCTACAATCTGTACATGTGGTATAATTCTCTTGTTTTGTCCAATGCAAACATTAAATTAGTATCTTATATTTAACTTACCTGCATTTATGTAAGTGAACTGTACATTACATTCTAAAGACACTGAGAACTAAAGGGTTAAAAGTAAAAAGTTTTTCTGCATCCAAAAACTCATAATTTATTTCCTATAACATTTGCTGAATGTCTGACAACTTATTAAGTGAAGCCATCTATGAATGCAAATGCTGATTAGCAATTTGGCATTAGCCCAACATTTGCAGAATTCACATAGCTTTTCTTTAAACCAGTAGTTCATACATGATTAATTAGAACATCTCATTTATGTAGTGTGCACTTTAGCTCATTACTCTAAGTAAAATTCGTTAAGTATTTACATTTAGATAATTAAAATCTGGGTACCCCTTAAGAAAGATGCATACACTTCGGGCAAAGAGATTCTGCTCTTTATACTACTGAAAGTAAATTACAGCCTAATTTACATCATCATCTCCATAGTTCTGAATCAGTATTGGGTAGGGGTGTGCACGTAAAAAATTTCTCTTTGGTTCATTATTTCAGTTCAGATGCTGTTTTGTATTACTTTCATTTGTTTCGGTTCCCAACTTCATTCATTATGTCATTTCATTCATTTCCATTAAATTCAATGGGAAAAAGCAATGTGTCCTATGTTGGACTCTAACATTGGGGTTTAATGAAACTTGCAGGCAGACATTAGCAGCAGAGAGAACAGCACTCCAAGTATGGAGTGGGAAAAAGAGGTACCAACAGCCCAAGGCACCATGAGGGTAGTACAGCAACACAAACAGTGGCAAGAATACTCCAAGGCACCAAAAGAGGAGCAAAGGGCACCAACAAGAGTGACATGAAGCTCCCAAGACTTCCAAAACAGGGAAAGCAGTACAAACAGTGGCAGGAACACTCAAAGCAAAGAGTGAGGAGAATGCAAGCCTAGATTTGCCAATAGGCACACTAGGCCTGTGCCTAGAGCAGCAAAAACCTTGGAGCAGCAGGCTGGCTCCCAGCTGCTCTGAATATAATTCAGCAGGGAACAGCCCCTCCCTTCCCAGGCAAAATGCAGAGACCAGAAGGGGAGGGGGTGAGATTTGAGTAAACAGCAGATCAAAGGAAAACTGTGGTTTCCTTATCCAGCTCCTCCCCTCTGTCAGAGTGGTGGAGGGCGCAACAGCACCAACAGTGCCTAGTGGCAGAAAAAAAATTAAATCCATCAGTTGGGGTACAGCAGTAAGCACAGTGGCATCAACACCCAAAAACACAGTGTCACGTGAGGCAGCCAAAGACATAGCATTGAAACAAGGTGCTGAACCAGAAGAGAGACAAAGCATGAGAAGCAAGGAAGATGGTTGGCATTAGCACAGCAGCAGGGCTCCAAGATCCCAAGGCATTCAGAAAGGGGCAGGGGAGGAGGTGTTTTTTATAATTTTGGTGGGAGCCAAAACACACCAGTATAACCAGTAGAGAGGCAGGGCAGAAGCAGCAGACCAATCAGCAACAGTGACCCAATAAAATAACAAGGTATTGAATCAAGAGACAGGCAGGGTAGGAGGCACAAGATGGGTGGCAACAGTGGCCCAATAACATAATAAGATGCTGAACCAGAAAAGAGGCAGGGCGTGAGGATCAGCCTGGGTAACTGCTGCAGCAACAAGGCTCCAAGATACATGGCATCTAAAAAGAGGCAGTATAATCAGGATAGAGGCAGGGCAATGGCAGCAAGAGTGGCAACTGCTACAACACAGCAAGGCACTTAGTCCAAAAAGCTGTTCACTCGTGCCACTCAATAGAAATACAGGGGAACTCAGCAGAGGGTTAAGGAAGATTCCATCAGCTCTAGTGCCAGCCATGAATGGTGTGAACTCAACAATGTCCCCTGCAATTGAGAATACCAATTCACTAGGTATGCTGGTTGGTGGACAAGAAACAGCATGCTGTTGCCAACTGTTGAAACTATGGCCTGTGACAGGACAGCACATTATGTGGTGGCCACTGGGGATGCAAATAAAGATGGGGAAGGAAATGGTAACTTTCAGGATGCGGCTGATGCTGACAGAACAGTATGGGGAGATGCTCTTTCCTCTGCTGCATCCTTACTGCCCTTCAGCCTCTGGTGCTCCCATTCTTGCATCTGAGCCACCAGCTTCACCTTCCAATAATTCAGATTGTTGTACTGAAGGGCAATACTCCTTTTCATCCATAAGTCACATAGGGTGGTCAGCATGTTAAAAAATACGATCCTAGATGCGCAGTCCAGATGTATTTCACGCATTAAGAAAGGTGGAAGGAAGGCAAAATAATTTCTGGCATAGTTAAAAGAGGCTATTGTAGCCAAAAAAACATCCTTCAAAAATTGGAAGAAGGAACCATCTGAAGAAAATAGGATAAAGCATAAGCATTGTCATGTTAAGTGTAAAACATTGATAAGACAGGCGAAGAGAGAATTTGAAATGAAATTGGCCACAGAGGCAAAAACTCGTAATACAAACTTTTAAAAATATATCCAAAGCAAGAAACCTGTGAGGGAATCGGTTGGACCATTAGATGACGGAGGGGTTAAAGGGGCTCTTAGGGAAGATAAGGCCATTGCAGAAAGACTAAATGAATTCTTTGCTTCCGTGTTTACTAAAGAGGATGTTGGGGAGATACCAATTCCAGAGATGGTTTTCAAGGGTGATGAGTCAGACAAACAACCAAATCATTGTGAACCTGGAAGATGAAATAGGCCAGATTGACAAACTAAAGAATAGCAAATCACCTGGACCAGATGGTATGCATCCTAGGGTACTGAAGGAACTCAAAAATGAAATTTATGATCTATTTGTTAACATTTGTAACCTTTCAACAAAATCATCCATTGTTCCTGAAGACTGGAGGGTGGCCAATGTAACCCCAATATTTAAAAAGGGCTCCAGGGACGATCTGGGAAACTATAGACCAGTGAGCCTGACTTCAGTGCCAGGAAAAATAGTGGAAACGATCTAAAGATCAAAATCGTAGAGCATTTAGAAAGATATGGTTTAATGGAACACAGTCAACATGGATTAACCCAAGGGAAGTCTTGCCTAACAAATCCGCTTCATTTTTTTGAAGGGGTTAATAAACAAGTGGATAAAGGTGAACCAGTAGATGTAGTTTATTTGGATTTTCAGAAGGCGTTTGACAAAGTCCCTCATGAGAGGCTTCTAAGAAAACTAAAAAGTCATGGGATAGAAGGAGATGTCCTTTCGTGGATTACAAACTTGTTAAAAAACAGGAAACAAAGAGTAGGATTAAATGGTCAATTTTCTCAGTGGAAAAGGGTAAACAGTGGAGTGCCTCAGGGATCTGTACTTGGAATGGTGCTTTTCACTATATTTATAAATGATCTGAAAAGGAATACGATGAGTGAGGTTATCAAATTTGTGGATGATACAAAATTATTCAGAATAGTTAAATCACAAGCGGATTGTGATACATTATAGGAGGACCTTGCAAGACTGGAAGATTAGGCATCCAAATGGCAGATGAAATTTAATGTGGACAAGTGCAAGGTATTGCATATAGGGAAAAATAACCCTTGCTGTGTTTACACGATGTTAGGTTCCATATTAGGAGCTACCATCATAATGGATAATACTTTGAAATCGTCGGCTCAGTGTGCTGCAGCAGTCAAAAAAGCAAACAGAATGTTAGGAATTATTAGGAAGGGAATGGTTAATAAAATGGAAAAGGTCATAATGCCTCTGTATTACTCCATGGTGAGGCCGCACCTTGAATACTGTGTACAGTTCTGGTTGCCATATCTCAAAAAAGATATAGTTGCGATGGAGAAGGTACAGAGAAGGGCAACCAAAATGATAAAGTGGATGGAACTGTTCCCCTATTAGGAAAGGCTGAAGAGGTTAGGGCTGTTCAGCTTGGAGAAGAGACAGCTGAGGTGGGGGGGGGGGGATATGATAGAAGTCTTTAAGATCATGAGAGTAGAACAAGTAGATGTGAATCGGTTATTTACACTTTCAGATAATAGAAGGACTAGGGAGCATTCCATGAAGTTAGCAAGTAACACATTTAAGACTTATCGGAGAAAATTTTTTTCACTCAATGCACAATTAAGCTCTGGAATTTGTTGCCAGAGGATGTGGTTAGTGCAGTTAGTGTAGCTGGGTTCAAAAAAGGTTTGGATAAGTTCTTGGAGGAGAAGTCCATTAACTGCTATTAATCATGTTGAATTAGGGAATAGCCACTGCTATTAATTGCATCAGTAGCATGGGATCTTCTTGGTGGTACTTGCCAAATTCTTGTGGCCTGGTTTGGCCTCTGTTGGAAACAGGATGCTGGGCTTGATGGACCCTTGGTCTGACCCAGCATGGCAATTTCTTATGTAAGACTCCAGTTGGGTGATGTGTCTAATCTGATTCTGGAGTTACCACTATAAGGAATCCATGAGCATCAAAACCTCTGGTGTTGGTTACTCATCCTGAAGAAAATACTAACAGTTCCTCCAGGATATTGAATATGGAGATGACTTTATCCAGGGTGGCTACTGCTATGCTTAGATGCTCCATGGCATATGTCATGTGTAACCAATCCCCACAGATCTCGGTGTCACAGGCAACTTGTGATGGGGTGTCTGTACTCCATTAACCTCTGCATGGTCAGACAGATATAATTTCAGCTAGTGCCTACATCCTAAGTTGGTGCATAGATGCTCAGACTGTTTCCTACTTCCGATGGAGCTGCTACCCATTCTTCAGACTCTAGTTAAAAGGCTTCTACTATTTTCCTGCACCTCTATCAGTTCGCCCAGGACAAAGCTGCCACCTTCCTTGGGCCCCAGAACCAAGGATTCCCTTACTGCCAGAAGCAGCAAATGTGCAATACATTGGAGCCCACAGTCATGTTTCTGCCACCATCTGTAATTTTAAAAAATAGGAACAGTCATGTTTCTAGCCTAGCTACCAGCCCTCCATCATCCTCCTCATCAGTGCTGAGGTATCACTATGGACCACCAACTGAGTGTACAGCATAGCCCACTTGTACCCTGCTGGTGTCCCTTCTAGAGCTGCTGCCTGAACCTGCCTCATCTAGCTGCCACTAGCATGTTGTTGGATACACTCTGACTGATCCAGAAGTCACTGGTGAAATGATTCTGCTATTGCCTTCTGTGTTGGCCAGATGTGCCAAAGATATGCCAGATGTGCCAAAGGTAGGCGCTAAGTTCTCCGGGCACCGGGAAAGTGCACAGAAAAGCAGTAAAAACTGCTTTTCTGTGCACCCTCCGACTTAGTATCATGGCGATAGTAAGTCGGAGGTCCCGAAAGTTTAAAAAAGACAAAAAAAAATTTGAAATAGGCCCGAGGCTCGCGGGTTGAAAACTGAACGCTCAATTTTGCCGACGTCTGGTTTCCGAACCCGTGGCTGTCAGCAGGCTCGAGAACCGACGCTGGCAAAATTGAGCGTCGGCTGTCAAACCCGCTGACAGCCGCTGCTCCTGTCCAAAAAGAGGCTCTAGGGACGCGCTAGTGTCCCTAGCGCCTCTTTTTACCGCCGGGCCTAATTTAAATAAATTTATTTACTGTATCACGCGCACAGGAGAGTGTCCTGTGCGCGCGCCAGGAGAGCGGGCACTCACCCGCTCTTCTGCGATTTTACTGTATCAGCCCGATAGAGATTACAGGCTTTCTCCTGCTACTAGGTAGTACCCCCAAACCATAGTTAGGCACAGTGACAGTGAGTGACTATAATAGCACACTTTACTTTCTCCTGCAAACTCCCTTTTTCTAATCTTTTTTTTCATTCAAAGTTTTGAAGAAAGGAGCTTCAAAATTTCTACCTTCTGTCTTGGAGAACCAGAAGAACTGACTAAACAAAATGGTGACTGCTCAAAATGCACCTGAAAAAATATCATGAAGTCATGACACGCAGTTGCTAACTGGGATAGGCTGAAAAAGTGCTGTAAACATAAATGGTCCTGCTCCTTCCTTGTCCCATCTCCAACTGGCTCTACTTTGTTGGGCTTTAAATCCAAACAAAGGAATCAGATTTTTCAGGGGACTGAACCTATTCGGTTTGGTTGACCCAAACGAAACCAAAAATTGACTCTGTTCAATTTTTCAATTTCAGCTCATTCAAATGCAGATCCTTAGTATTGGGGAATGTTTGTGTTTGCACCTCCCATCATGTGAAAAGACATATATATTTAATTTCATATCAAATAACTACATCTTTCGGCTCTGAACCAATGTACATGATTTTTCTTTCTGCTCAAATAGTTACTGTTATATTAATCTTGTCAAGCCAGCCTCTTATATTTTAATAGTTTTAAACCCAAACTTCAGGAAAACTCTAAAAGATGACCTTTGAAAATGCTGCTAGATATTAGGCTTAAAATGCAAAAATGGTTTTGAGTTACACAAGTACAAAATAAGCTGATTTTTTCATATTGAGTATTTGGCCACTTTTCTGCTCAACTCAAATATTACATGACATGATTTTTTCTGAAATATGTAGGCTATAATGGACCCTATGCACCAAGTATTTTTTCCCATAGACACAAAATGGGGGAAAACCTTTATAAACAGGCCCTAGAGTCACTTCTATGTCAAATCATGATTTTCACTTGTCCATAGTTTTGCTGAGAAGAAAATTATTATTATTATTTTTTGAGAAAATTCTTGACTTCCAAACAGTATGAATCTCTCCAAATATAAAATTGTGAGTTGGAACAAACAGATTAAGTAGCTTAGAATTTACATTGGTATTTGTGTAATGTCCATGTTTCACCCTGGCTTGGGGTAAATTCAAGAGATATCTTTGAACTCAGAAAGCAGGTTCCCAGATGCTTTGGGACCCTTGCAACACTTTTTGCCTTTAGCAAAAAATGTATTTCAGTGTAATTACAGAACATAGCTTTCAATGTGTCATCTCTATTATAGCAGCTGTAAATTATGAACAAAACTGCATGTGTAGAACCATTTCTTCTGGCAGAAGCAATACAGGAGAGCTTTTGACTGTGTGACATACTTTCTGTTAAAAATGTACATTCCTACTGTGGTAGCAAATGTCAGAATCAAACAAAGGCTGGAAAATGTCTAGACTGAGGACTTTCAGTTTGCTGGTTTTAATATCAAGTATGCATAGTCCAGTCTTAGAGGCAATAAAGCTTATACTTAATAAGAACTCGCAGTAGAGACATTGATTACTGCTGCAATGTGTCGAATAATTACATAACATGTTTAAGCTGTAGATTATTACATGTGTGTGATATTTCTATCAAAGGTTAACTTGTCCATGAACAGCAGTGTTTGTGCCAGTGATCATTTGAACTGATAAGTTTAAATTCCACTTAAATATCAACAATGGTTACTCAATACTATATATTTCCAAACCTTATTTTGTCCTCTGTTTTCCAGAACTGAAATATAGAACTGGATCATATATTTTTGAGGGGTGCATTGTACCTGAAGAATGAGTTTCAGGTTTCACAATAAATTAATTAAGTCACTGAGACAAGCTATCTTCCTTTGCATAAAGTTACTTAGCGCAAGTGAAATGCATCCTAGTTATTACTGAGCACAATCTACAGTATGTGTAATGGTGAGATTTTAAACTTTTCTTCTACTTATAATATTTTGGCTGATGGCATTATCTATCAAGTAGAAGTCATTAAATTCTATATATCAAGGGTTCGTATGGACCTTTAGTTAATTTCTCACTAGGTTTTTCTACTTCAAAAAAGATATATAAATCTCCTAACCTATAAGAAGTAGTACTGGAAATAGTTTGATTTATTTTATTTTGTCTTAATTAGGAAATAATTATTCTGACTTACAAATAAGTTTCCTAAGCTAGATAAAGGCAACTTCTAAAAATAAATAAATAAAGCTGAATTTAGTGAACTCCTGCCAAAGCCCCTACATAATAATTAGGGAGAAGCAGTAATCGAGTAGTTAAGAGGAATCCTGGGACCTGATTTGAAGACTTCCTCTCTACCACTGCCTCTTTGTGACTCTGGGAAGTCACTTTATCTCTCTATGACTGCATTTACCCAACTGTAATAGGGTAATAATACAAGTACTGGTCGTACTTTTATTCCTTTGGAAGCTTCCATGTTGCCTGTTTGCCAAATATGTGCAGCCAGGCCATCCACATCAAAGGTCACTATGTATCTTTATTATGTTTTAAACTGTAATGTGAAATGACTTCTGCAAAAATCAGAGGGGGTGAAAACTTACACACAAGCGCACATCTCCACAGTACACAGTCAAACAACCCAAATATCATTTTTGCAGCATAAACAAAACAGTCATGATTAAAATATTTCTAAATAGTCAGTCATTTATGTGGCTCAGAATGAAACACCATGGAAGAGAAGACATTACAATACAATCCTTTGCTAAATCAATCTAAAATAATTCATGAAGGGGAGGACAATTTTCAAAGGGAATATCTGGGCAGACTGGATGGGTTCATTGGTCTTTTCTGCTGTCAGCTGCTATATTAATATGGTACTATAATTTAGCTGGATAACTAAGTAGTTACTCAGCTAGATTAACCTGGGTGAAATTGTCCCTTTTCAGAGTGACTAAAAACTCATGAACTTTCATGATGCATGTACTTTTAACCAGATTAATGAGAGGCATTCCCAGGGGTGTTTAGGTGGAGGAGTAACATGGAGTTAAACAAGGATAACAGGATGGCAGTCCTCACAATTAAGTGACAACATTAGATGGAGTCTAGCACGGAACTTTGACATCAAAACTTCCAGAAACTTTGAGCACTACTCGGCATGTGCAGCACTGACCATTCCCCCTGCATCCTAATGCAGGGCCCCTAACTCCATGATAAAGTTAAGACTTGTAGAAAACAAATACAAGGGACAGACTGTAAAACTGAATTTTTGAAAATGATTGGAAGTGTTGAAAGCAATACAAATTACAGTGCTCTCAGCAAAAATGAAAACAACCGAACATAGTCGGTTATGAATGTTACTGACAGCCCTGTATTTAAACGTCAAGATTGAAGCAGGTATTGTGGACATGGGTAAGACTCATGAGGTCGAAATAAAAGATAGTGAAGACTAAAAGTCCAACTAGTCATTCTTCTCCCCAATTCCCAGCTCATCCCCACTAGTCTTCTCCTTCCTGCTCCTTTTCTAACCCCCCCCCCCCCAACTGTCTATCCACACCACAGTCCCTTCCTCCACCTTCACCTGTCACTACCACTCTCTCTCAACCCCCCTTTCTCTAATTCTCCTAATCTCCTCCCCACCTTTTCCATTTTTACTTCTTCATTTCTTTCTCCCTCTACACTCTTAATTCTTCTCTTCCTGCATGGGCATACTTAGAATTTATATTTTTGGGGAAGGGATTTAATACTCCTCTTCCAGCACCACTCCCTTCATTCCCTTAGCCTGCTCTGCTCCCCATTTCCCACTGACCTGTCCTTTTCTGCTCCCCTCCACTCTACAGCAGGTTCTTCCTCACCCCTCCTTCACCAGCTGCCCTCCTCTGTGGACTTGGTTCACAAATCACTTCACTGATTCCCATCTCTCATCAGCATGTTAGGCTTCTCGTCATCTGCAGGCTCATCTCATCTTTCAATTTTTAATTCACCCTTCTCCATAGGCTCCATGTCCCTGATCTTCACTCCCTGAGCCAAGGAACTTTTTGTTTTCTAGAATTGCTCCTGTCTCCCACCCTCTATAGCACTTCTTCCAACATTCACAATTCCAAGCCATAGACATTCCCATTCCTGCAGAGTCCACAAGACACCCCTAAGCCCTGGCAGTTCAGAAGTCAGTATCTCCTCAGCTCCAGGACCACAGCTGCAGATAGTTCTTCCTGTCCTCGATTTGAAAATCCCAGAGATAATGGCTGTCTCCTGTGGGATATAACATGGGAATGATAGAGAAGAGCATCTTGATGGTGGGATGGTGCTTTATGTCTGGGCATTGAGTCCAACAGGATAAAGATCCTGCATGAGACTAAATGTACAATCAAATCTTTATGGGTAGAAATCCCTTGTATGCTGGGGAAGAGAATAGTGATAAGAGTACACTACCTTCCACCTTGCCAAAATGGTGAGGAGGACAGTGAAATGCTAAGAGAAGTTAGGGAAGTTAACCAAACTGGTAGTGCAGTAATAATGGAAGATTTCAATTACCCCAATATTGGCTGGATAAGTGAAACATCAGGGCATGCAAGACAGAGAAAATTCTTGGATGGAATAAAAGACAGTGTTATGGAGCAATTGGTTCCGGAGCCAATGAGAGAGAAAGCAATTTTAGATCTAATTCTCAGTGGAGCACAGGATATGGTGAGAGAGGTAACGGTGGTGGGGCCGCTTGGCAATAGTGATCATAATATGATCAAATTTGAATTAATGACTGGAAGGGGACAGTATGTAATAGAGATGAGCTTTGTTTTCTGTGTCAGGTCGGGTTTCGGTTCGGGCTCTTCGTGGGAAAATGTTGTTTTCCCGCAGTCGTTTTTTCGGCGGTATGGATCGGGAAAAACGAACCAGAAAAAAAACCCCACCCCAACCCTTCAATTTTACTTTATTACAACCCCCCCCCTCCCACCATCCAAATCCCTCCCCAAGACTTACTATAAGCCCTGGTGGTCCAGCGGGGTCCCACGAGCGGTTTCCCTTTCAGGCTGTCGGGCCTACCACGAATCAAAATTGCACCGGTGCCCTTTGCCCTTTGCCCTTACGATGTGACAGGGGCTACCGGTGCCATTGGTCGGCCCCTGTCACATGGTAGGAGCAATGGACGGCCGGTGCCATCTTAGAAAATGGCACGGGCCATCCATTGCACCTTCCATGTGAAAGGGGCCGAACAATGGCACCAGTAGCCCCTGTCACATGGTAAGGGCAAAGGGCCACCGGCACCATTTTGATTCCTGGCAGGCCCGATGGCCCGAGAGGGAGACATCACTCGAGGGACCCCGCTGGATCACCAGGACTTTTAGTAAGTCTTGGGGAGAGATCGGGATGGTGGGGGGATTGTAATAAAGTAAAATTGAAGGGTTGGGGTGGGTTGTTTTTTTTTTAATAAATGTGCCCCCCCCCCCCCCCCCCACCGGCACTAACCCAAAAAACAAATTTTCCCCGAACTTCGGGGAAAATCCGTTTTGGGGTTGGGTCCCCCAAACCACTTTGTTGAAATTGCCTAATCCGTGATAAATGAATACACATCTCTAGTATGTAAATTCACAGCTCTAGTGCTAAACTTTCAAAAGGGAAACTGACAAAGGCCTGGATTTATCAAAATGCGGTAAGTACCGCATGCGATAGCAAAAGGGGCATGTTTTATGCTAATATAGTATTTATCGCAATTTGCGATAATTACCTGTGCAAAGAGCTAAGTTAGTGCACATTGCAATACCATTTCAGATTCTGTGATAAGTGCCAAACTGGATGTATTTCCTGCATTCAACCACTGGGGGACCAGTTTTTCAATGAGAGAGAGAGAGAGAGAGAGAGAGAGAGAGAGAGAGAGAGAGAGAGAGAGAGAGAGAGAGAGAGAGAGAGAGAGAGAGAGAGACTTGCTATAGTGTCTCTTCCCTAGACAGCTATTTATATCCCTATGAGAGGCTCACCTAGTAACTCGAGGTGGGGATTAGGTATGAGTGTAGGGGGTTGGGGGCCACTTTCACATTCAACGTGAGACATACGAACAGAACAGTGGTCTCTTGTGAAGATTTGATGGCCTTCGGAGTGAGGAAACTCACTCCAAGATGAGATTTGGGCAATGTACTCTCAAACTAGCTTGATGGACACTCTACCTGGGCAACAACAAGCTAGTTTGAGAGAACATTGCCCAAATCTCATCTTGGAGTGAGTTTCCTCACTCCGAAGGCCATCAAATCTTCACAAGAGACCACTGTTCTGTTCGTACGTCTCACGTTGAATGTGAAAGTGGCCCCCAACCCCCTACACTCATACCTAATCCCCACCTCGAGTTACTAGGTGAGCCTCTCATAGGGATATAAATAGCTGTCTAGGGAAGAGACACTATAGCAAGTCTCTCTCTCTCTCTCTCTCTCTCTCTCTCTCTCTCTCTCTCTCTCTCTCTCTCTCTCTCTCTCTCTCTCTCCCTCCCCCCCCCCCCCCCCCCCCCCCAAAATGAGAAAAATATTTAGAAAAAAACTGAAAGGTGCAGTTACAAAGGTAAAAAGTGTGCAACAGGTGTGGACATTGTTAAAAAATACCATCCTAGAAGCACAGACCAGACGTATTCCATGCATGAAGGAAGGCAAAACGATCACCTGCATGGTTAAAAGAAAATGGGATAAAGCATAAACATTGGCAAGTTAAATGTAATGTTATGCTCAGGCTTGTGAACCCTTGGACCAACGGGAGGATGGTATACCTTAGGAAGTGGATCCGTAGGTTCTCCCGTCGGGTGGCGAGGCAGAACAAAAGAAGTGACCAGCTGACCCTCAGCACTGGAGACTGAGGCCACTGTGGAGGCAGACGAAGAGTTGTGACGTCGAGGAGAAGAACTGTGTCTTCGCCACTGGAAGCCCGCGGTCCCCCCAGGAGGAGGAGCCCATAGGGACCCAGGCCGCTGGGACTTAGGTGGACCTTTGAGAGGTCAAGGAGTCGAGAGTTTGGAGCAAGGGCTGACTGGAGATTCACCCCTGGAAGCCCACAGTCCCCCCGGGAGGAGCCCATAGGGGCCCAGGCTGCTGGGACTTAGGTGGGCCCTTGGAGACGGTGGTCCAGAAGAAGTCCAAGGTCAAGTGCCAGAGGGTCATTGCTTACTAGTCCGAGGTCACACGCCAAGGGATCGCCGCTTGCCAGTCCGAAGTCACACACCAGGAATCACTGCTTGCCAATCCAAAGTCAGAAACCAGGAACACCAAGACGAGACAGGAACCAGGAACAAGGATCCAAAGCGCAAGAAGACTCACCGAAGCAAGCAGACTTAAACAGCGCTACAAGAGACGTTGCCAAGTCAAGGAATGACTGTGGAGAGCCTCCTTATATACTTCCCTGTGCCTGACCTGCCAGGCACAGGTGAAGTCAATTTAAAGGATGAGGCTCCTATAAATTCAGCGAGGAGGCGCAGCCTCGTGCCTATGGCGGCCATCTTGGATCCTGGCTGCAGGGGAAGGGCAGCCCGACGCCGCGAGGGGAAAGCAGTGTGCTTCCCCTGCCGGCAGCCACCACGGAGGCCTGTGCCAGTGTAATGGGGAGATGGACCTGACCTCCCCGGCTTCCTTGATGCTGCTGCAGCGAGCCCACCGCCGCGGGCGAGGTAGGGGGTCATGACTGGGGCCGTCTGTGGCCGTGGGACTCAACATGTAAGACATTGATAAGACAAACTAAGAGAAAATTTGAAAAGAAGTTGGCCATAGAGGCAAAAACTCACAATAAAACTTTTTAAAATATGTTGAGGAGAGCTTCAAGATTGGGAGAGCTTCAAGATGGCATCCTGAATAGACGTGTGCAGAAGGAGCTCCTGCGTTTTCCCCTAATCTTATTTCCAATATGCCACATACTAAGCGGAAAGCCAGGGTGCATTGTGGAGAAAGCTCTTCCACACCGACTGAAGCTTTCCAGCCACGGATTGGCAGCTTCTTCGCCACACTTCCCCCACCAACGCTGGGAGACCAGGTCACTGTAGGGGAAGCCAAGGAGCGAGGGTTTTCCCCTCTGACTGAGCTATCCTTGAGTCCCGGCTCACCGAAGAGACCGCCGCCGCCAGGCCGAGGTGAAGAACAGAGGCAGTCGGATGCTACCCCCTCTCCTCCGAGGAGAGCAACGGAGGGGTACAGTTGGCAGCACATGGAGTAACAACGGTGAGACTTACCAACATGGAGCGGGGCAGTCCGGATCCGCAGGGAGGAGTGGAGGCCGCGGGCTCGGAGCCAGCTCCAGGAGGCGGCCCGATGAGAGCAAGCAATGGCGTCGGAGAAGCAGTAAGTGGGGGAAGGGAAGCTGAGGCCCGGGAAGTTAAACGTATTGTATCGATGATTCCCCCAGGGGAAATAACTCTTTCCATGATCTGGAATGCTCTTAAATCTTTGGAGACCGCTACAGTGGCTTTAACAAGTGATGTGCAAAGTATAAAAGTTCAAACTAAACAAAATGCTGTGGAATTGGCTACTCAAAAAGAAAAAATGGGAAAAACAGAAGAACGGATAGAAGTTGTTGAAAAAATACAGATAAATTTGGTACAGAGTGAAATAGAAGTTAATAAGAGATTGGAAAGAATCGAGAATCATTTGAGAGCTCAAAACCTTAGGTTTATTAACTTTCCTGTCTTTAGAAATATTGCCCCATTGGACATTTTCAAACTGTATGTATCTCAAGTACTAAAAATTCCCGAAGAAATTAAGCCTGTTATTACAAAAGCTTATTATCTATTTCCTTCTGATCCTAACCAAGGCAACTTGGAAGAAATATCATTACCCGACTTAACAACTCTCTTGGATTCATCGCAAGAAATGGTGGTCTCCCAAAGGAGGCCACTATTAGTTTCTTTTGCTTTTTTGATGGACAAAAATAATGTCTTTAAGCAGTTTTTTCGAAATAACCAAACGTTATTTTTCGGACAAAAGATTTGGTGCTACCCAGATCTAATTAAGCAGACGCAACAATGGAGAAAACTATTTCTTAATATGAGAGTGGAAGTCCTCCAGAAAGGGGGAACTTTCAAACTCCAATTTCCCTGTAAATGTCATGTAAAGTGAGGGGAACATAGATACATATTTTTGGAACCATCTCAATTAAGAGACTTTCTGGACACTCATACCAACCCCATGTAAGCTTACTGCTTAGGTGAATGCAAATGTATTAGGTGGAGGAATTCAGGACGTTCATTTGTTTGCCTGTTTTGTTTATTTCAATACTAGATCGCTCCTTGTTTCTTGCTCTCCCGTATTTCTTTTATTAAGATTGAGTACAATTAAGACTATTGGCTAATGGAAATGTTTGTGTTTGTTATTTACTATTATAATTGTACTTGAGATATTTCTTTGACAAGTGGATACTTGTATATTCATAAAATGCAATAAATAAAAAATAAAAAAAAAATGTTGAAACAGAAAGCCTGCAAGGGAGTCAGTTGGACCGTTGGATGATCAAGGGGTTAAAGGGGCACTTAGAGAAGATAAGGCCATCACGGAAAGATTAAACAATTTCTTTGCTTCCGTGTTTACTAAAGAGGATATTGGAGAGAGCAAAATTGCTTACCTGTAATAGGTGCTATCCCAGGACAGCAGGATGTAGTCCTGGGATAACATTTCCATGTAAGAAATTTAACATCGCAGGAATCTATGGGCTCAAAGGGAGAACGCAGTCACAGAATGGGACCTTAATGTAGATTAAGGTCCCATTCTGTGACTGGTGGCTGCAAAGGGGGTTTAAGTTGAAGTAAACCTCTCATAAATCTACTGACAAGGGGCTGCACTGATATCGGGGCATCCCCTACTCCCTTGTGGTAAGCTGAGATAGCACTCAGATGTACCTTTACTGATGTAGTCTGGAGACCAGAGTCTGCAAGGTGCCAGAAATAGTCCAAGAAAGATGATGTGGGGCAGGAAAAGGGGTCAGTACTTTTCTGCGTGCACCACGTAGTGAATCTCTTCCAACGATAGGGTTTTTCATGTAGAAGGTTTTCGTGAAGCTACAAGCACTTGAGAGACATTAGTTGAAAGATTAAGTGGTTGCAAGATCAAGCTTTCAATATCCAGGCTGAGAGGGATAGGGTTTGAAGGTTGGGATGGCGCAACCTGCCCTGGTCCTGAGTAATGAGAGTGGGTGCTGAGCCCAGGCGAATTTGTTCTTGGATCGAGAGGTCGTGAAGTATGGAAAACCATACTTGTCGAGGCCAATAAGGGGCTATGAGTATCATTGACCTCTTGTCCTGTTGTAGCTTCATTAGAGTTTTTGCTATGAGTGGTATCAGAGGATACGCGTACAGGAGCCTTGAGTTCCAGGGGCGAGCAAAGGCATCCATGGCTAACTGGTTTCTCTACTTGTATAGGGAGCAGAATCTGTCCACTTTGTAAATCAGTTTGGATGCAAAGAGGTCTATTGTTGGTTGACCCCAATGTTGAAAGATTCTGGTCATTACTGCTGGATCCAGGGACCACTCATGGGGGTGGAACTGACGACTGAGGCGATCTGCAACTATGTTGGGTATGCCTGCTAGATAAGTGGCCTGGAGAAACATGGAATGTCTTAGGGCCCAATCCCAAATCTGTGTGGCTTCCTGGTAAAGGAGATAAGAGCCTGTACCTCCCTGTTTGTTCAGGTACAACATGGCAACTGTGTTGTCTGTTTGTATGAGAACAGTCTTGTGTGAAAGGCAGTCCTTAAACACATATAAAGCATAACATATAACTCAAAGCTCTAGGAAGTTTATTTGAAATGTTGCTTCGAGTTTTGTCCAAGTACCTTGAGTCTGAAGATTGTCTACATGTGCTCTCCCAACCTAAGGTGGATGCATCTGTAGTTAAGGTCACTTGTGGAACTGGTTGCTGAAATGGTAGTGACGTGGACTGTGGAAGCCATGTGTCCCAGCAGAGTTAGAAACTGATGGGCCCTAGCCGTTGTTTTTGCACGCAGAGATTTTGCTAATTTGGAGAGAGTGTCTGTGCGGTCTTTTGGTAGGAAGGCTTTTGACACAGTGGTGTTCAATTCTGCTCTGATGAAATGTAGAAGGTGAGATGGTATGAGATGGGATATCTGGTAATTGATGAGAAATCCCAACGAGTGAAGCAGATTGATTGTGAGTTTGAAAGAGTCAAGAGCTCCTTGTTTCGACTGGTTTTTGATGAGCCATTCGTCCAGATAAGGAAAAACATGTATGCTTTCCTTGCATAAATAGGCCACTGCCACTGCTAGGCATTTTGTAAATACTCGGGGTGCCAATGCAAGACCGAATGGCAGAACCCGTTATTGAAAGTGTTGATGACCCACCAGGAAATGCAGGAACCTGTTGCGGTCTCGGTCGCCACGGTGGCGCCCGAGACCTTACCTTCTTCCAGGGTCCCGGGGAGCTGCCGCGTTCCGCGGCCTCAGGACCTCGGCCGCCGCTTCCCCCAGCCGTTTCGGTCCTCCGCGGGCCTGCAGGGCCTTCGGGCGCCATGCGCCGGCTCCCACGCTGCCGCTGGCGTGCTCTCGCGGCCAGCCCCGCCCCCAGGCGCGCGCGCGCGGCTGACCTCCCGTTTTAAAGGGACCAGCGCGGGAAAACCCGGCTCCTCCCTTCTTTGACGTCAGACGCTGCAGGGCTATTTAAGCCCTGCAGTTCCTTCTCTTCTTTGCCTTGCAACGAGGTTCACTACTTCCGGTAGTTCTAAGTTGCGTTCCTGGATTGCCTGTTACCTGCCTGACTCCGCTCTGCCTGACTCCGCTTGCCTGCTACCTGCCTTGACCATGGATTGCCTGACTCCGTTTGCCTGCTACCTGCCTTGACCACGGATTGCCTGACTCCGCTTGCCTGTTACCTGCCTGACTCCGCTCTGCCTGACTCCGCTTGCCTGCTACCTGCCTTGACCACGGTTTGCCTGTCTCCGCTTGCCTGTTTCCTGCCTTGACTCCGGTTCGTAGTTTTGACCCTGCTTCTTCAGCCTGCCCTGACCTCGGTTCGTGACCCCGACTTCTGCTCGCTCGCTGCCTGCCCAGACTCCGGTCCGGATTCCACTCCTGGGTTTCTTCGTTCTCGCCTAAGTCCCAGCGGTCCGGGTCCCTACGGGCTCCTCCTGGGGGGACCTCGGGCTTCCAGGGCGAAGTCTCCTAAGTCCTAGCAACCCGGGCTCCCACAGCTCCTCTGGAGGAGTCTCGGGTTTCCAGGTGAAGATCCTATTGCCCAGTGGGAGTTCTGCCTACCGACTGTTCCCTCGGGCCAGTCGGCCCAAGGATCCACATCCGGATTGTCTCCAGCACAACAGTTTGCAAGGCCATGGATCCGGCAGACCTCGCCGGGCTACAGGCCATTCCGGGTTTGGCCCAGCGGTTGGTTCAGCAACAGCAAGTCCTGGATTCCTTGGCTGCTACAGTAGAGCGGCTGGCGTCTCGCATGGATACCGAGCCGCCCGTGCCCGTTCCAGTACCGGCACCTGTTCCTGCACCACTGGTAACTCTCCAGTCCCCTACACAGCTCCCAGCGCCCTCTTGCTATGCCGGGGATGCCAAGGCATGTCGAGGGTTCTTAAATCAATGTTATGTGCGCTTTGCACTACTGCCTAACCAGTTTCCTACGGATGGCACCAAGGTGGCGTACATTTTTGCCCTTCTGGACGGACGGGCCCTGAATTGGGCTTCCCCCATGTGGGAGAATAATGATCCTGCACTGGGGGACTTGAATCGCTTTGTGGAAGAGTTCAAAGCGGCCTTTGATGAGCCAGCACGACAGGCTTCCGCTACTTCAGAGTTACTTCAGCTCCGGCAAGGGTCACGGACCTTGGCGGACTACGCTTTCGATTTTCGCACCCTCGCCCACGAGGTAGGCTGGCAGGATGAGGCCCTCCAGGGGGTGTTCCTGGAGGGCTTAGCCGGTCGTATTAAGGACGAGCTAGCGGCTCGGGCCCTGCCGGAGACCCTGAGTTCCCTGATTGACTTAGCAGGTCGAATTGATCGGCGTTTGCAGCAGAGGGCGAAAGAGGGGCGCCCTTTCCGACGTTCGACGTTTGTGACTCCCAGGTCCTCGAATTCAAGTTCGGGGTCGCGAGGACCTACATCTTCACCTGGAACTGTCTCTGACGAGCCCATGCAAGTGGGTCGTTCGTCTTTATCACCTGAGGAAAGGCAGCGACGCCAGGACTTAAGACTGTGCCTGTACTGTGGAGGAAAAGGCCACTACCTTGCCCAGTGTAAAGAACGGGCGGAAAACTCCCGCGCCTAGGTGTAAGGGAGGAGTGTCCCCTAGGCTGCCTTAGTCCTGCTCCTCAATGTACTATACCGGTAACCTTGGAATATCCAGGTGGGTCCTTCCTCACGCAAGCCCTAGTTGACTCCGGGGCTGGAGGCAACTTCATTACTAAAGAGTTGGTGCAACAGTTGAATCTCTCTACGCGACCTAGGACTCCTGCCTTGCGGATAACTTCCATTCAGGGTACTCCTTTATCAGGGGGCATCTCCACCGAGACCGTCCCGTTGATTCTGCAGACGGGCTTGTTACACACAGAGGAGATTTCCTTGCTTGTGTTGGAGAGAGCTGTACATCCGGTAGTTCTCGGGTTACCCTGGCTTCAGAAACACTCTCCTGTGATTCGCTGGAAAGATTTTCAGATTAGCCAGTGGAGTTCGGAGTGTTTCCAATCTTGTCTCCAAGCGAAAAGATTCCAACGGATTCCGCTGGCCCACACCGTACCGGTATTACCGGCTCCGTATGCTGATTTTCAGGATGTCTTTTCCAAGGAAAAAGCGGAATTGTTACCGCAACACCGACCTTTTGACTGTGCAATAGAGTTGCTTCCAGGTACTACTCCCCCCCGGGGACGAGTTTATCCTTTGTCTCAGCCAGAGACCCGGGCCATGTCCGAATATATCTCCGAGAATCTGGCTAAGGGCTTCATACGCCCTTCCAAGTCTCCCGCCGGAGCAGGTTTCTTTTTTGTTGCCAAGAAGGACGGAGGCTTGCGGCCTTGCATTGATTACCGTGGCCTCAATGCTATCACCAAGAAGAACCGGTACCCGCTTCCCCTCATTCCGGAGTTGTTGGACAGACTCCAAGGAGCCCAAGTCTTCACTAAATTGGACCTCCGCGGCGCATATAATCTGGTTCGAATCCGCCCCGGGGACGAATGGAAGACGGCGTTCAACACCCGGGACGGCCATTATGAATATCTAGTAATGCCGTTTGGACTGTGCAACGCTCCCGCTGTATTCCAGCACTTGATGAATGAGGTTCTGCGAGACTTATTGCATTCCTGTGTGATCGTCTATTTGGACGACGTTCTTATACACTCCCCGGATCTTGCTTCCCATCGGCAACATGTGAGACAAGTACTCCAGATTTTACGAGACCACCATTTGTATGCTAAGTTCGAAAAATGTCTCTTTGAACAAGAGTCATTACCCTTCCTCGGGTTTATAGTGTCTTCTACGGGTTTCCGGATGGACCCCAGCAAGGTATCCGCCATCAGGAAGTGGCCCCGACCTGAGGGGTTAAAAGCATTACAACGCTTTTTGGGGTTTGCTAACTTCTATAGACACTTTATTCCTCAGTACTCTCGCTTGGTGGCACCTTTAACCGCGCTAACTCGGAAAGGGGCAAACACTCGCCTTTGGCCTGAGGGAGCTTGTGAGGCTTTCGAACAATTGAAGAAGGCGTTCCTCCGGGATACCTGTTTACGTCACCCAGATCCAACACGGCCATTCTTTGTCGAGGTCGATGCCTCTAACATTGCTGTAGGAGCGGTCCTCTCACAAGTCTCTAACTCCGGACATCTCCTACCCTGCTCCTATTTTTCTAAGAAGTTCTCCTCAGCCGAGTGCAATTACGGTATTGGGGATAAGGAGTTGCTGGCTGTCAAACTTGCGCTGGAGGAATGGAGACAGTGGTTGGAGGGCTCTCTTCATCCGGTTACAATTTATACAGATCACAAGAACCTGGAGTTCCTTAATCAAGCCCAACGTCTTAATCCTCGACAAGCACGATGGTCCCTTTTCTTTAACCGTTTTAATTTCATTCTGAAGTACCGACCCGCCTTGAAGAATGTACGGGCTGACGCGCTCTCCCGTTATGAACTTCAGGAGGAAAAGGAAGACCTCCCACAACACATTATTGATCCCGCTAAAATCCAGTTAGCTAGCACCACAGTCTCCACTCTAGGACGAGTGGTGGTTTCCCACAAAGACCGAAGAAGGGTGTTAGCTTGGGCCCATGACTCACTTTCAGGGGGTCACGCCGGCAGGAAGAGGACGCTCGACCTGCTTAGCCGCTATTACTGGTGGCCTCGAATGCGACAAGATGTCCGAGTATATGTTGACTCATGCCCAGTATGTGCCCGGCAAAAACCGCCTAGTGGTCGGCCCTGGGGCCTCCTGCAGCCGCTGCCTATTCCCGTGGAACCATGGTCCCACATAGCCACGGACTTTGTAGTGGATCTGCCCCCCTCGGAGGGTAATACGGTGATTTGGGTAACGGTAGACCGTTTTTCTAAGATGATTCGCCTGGTACCCTTGCCTAAGCTGCCCTCTGCACCTGAACTCGCACTCCAGTTCACTACACACGTCTTCCGGGTTCACGGTCTACCACAGAGTATCGTATCGGATCGAGGGCCACAGTTCACGGCTCGATTTTGGCGTGCCCTTTGCAGAAAATTTGGGGTCCAATTAAATTTATCCACGGCCTTTCACCCCCAGACTAATGGTCAGACGGAGCGCACGAACCGCACTCTTAAAACTTTCCTCTGCAGTTTTATCTCCGAAAAAGGGAATAACTGGACTTCTCTCCTGCCTTGGGCAGAGTTCGCCTACAACAACCATACCCATGCTGCCACAGGACAAACCCCTTTCCAGATTGTGTATGGACGTCACCCAAGGCCTCCTTTGCCGCTTCCTATTTCCATTCCATCGCCTGCTGCCTTAACCACAGCACGTCAAGTGCATCATCTCTGGAAGAGGATTCAACTCAAACTGAACACCGCAGCAAAGAGGTCCCAGCAGTATACCAACCGTCACCGACGACCAGCGCCAGTTTTTCTGCCAGGTACCAAAGTGTGGTTAAGCACTCGGAACCTCCAACTACCTAACCGCTCTCGTAAGTTGGCTCCTCGATACTGCGGGCCCTTTCAGGTTGCGGAGCGTATTGGTACCGTTTCCTACAGACTGCGCCTCCCGTCTTCACTTCGCATTCATAACGTGTTTCACGTATCTTTGCTGAAACCGGTGGTACTGTCCCGGTACCATCATCCCTCCACAGATGCACTATCATCTCCTACGTCTACTGAGACTACGTATCAGGTACGAGAAGTCTTGGACGTTCGCTTCCATGCCCGTCGCTGGGAATACCTGCTGGCATGGGAGGGGTGTGGCTCCGAGGAGGACTCTTGGGAACCAGCTCGGAACATCTTGGACAAATCATTGCTCACTCAATTTCATCTGGACCATCCCGGGAAACCTGGCCCTCGGCGGAGGGGGCGTAAGAAGGGGGGTACTGTTGCGGTCTCGGTCGCCACGGTGGCGCCCGAGACCTTACCTTCTTCCAGGGTCCCGGGGAGCTGCTGCGTTCCGCGGCCTCAGGACCTCGGCCGCCGCTTCCCCCAGCCGTTTCGGTCCTCCGCGGGCCTGCAGGGCCTTTGGGCGCCATGCGCCGGCTCCCACGCTGCCGCTGGCGTGCTCTCGCGGCCAGCCCCGCCCCCAGGCACGCGCGGCTGACCTCCCGTTTTAAAGGGACCAGCGCGGGAAAACCCGGCTCCTCCCTTCTTTGACGTCAGACGCTGCAGGGCTATTTAAGCCCTGCAGTTCCTTCTCTTCTTTGCCTTGCAACGAGGTTCACTACTTCCGGTAGTTCTAAGTTGCGTTCCTGGATTGCCTGTTACCTGCCTGACTCCGCTCTGCCTGACTCCGCTTGCCTGCTACCTGCCTTGACCACGGATTGCCTGACTCCGCTTGCCTGCTACCTGCCTTGACCACGGATTGCCTGACTCCGCTTGCCTGTTACCTGCCTGACTCCGCTCTGCCTGACTCCGCTTGCCTGCTACCTGCCTTGACCACGGTTTGCCTGTCTCCGCTTGCCTGTTTCCTGCCTTGACTCCGGTTCGTAGTTTTGACCCTGCTTCTTCAGCCTGCCCTGACCTCGGTTCGTGACCCCGACTTCTGCTCGCTCGCTGCCTGCCCAGACTCCGGTCCGGATTCCACTCCTGGGTTTCTTCGTTCTCGCCTAAGTCCCAGCGGTCCGGGTCCCTACGGGCTCCTCCTGGGGGGACCTCGGGCTTCCAGGGCGAAGTCTCCTAAGTCCTAGCAACCCGGGCTCCCACAGCTCCTCTGGAGGAGTCTCGGGTTTCCAGGTGAAGATCCTATTGCCCAGTGGGAGTTCTGCCTACCGACTGTTCCCTCGGGCCAGTCGGCCCAAGGATCCACATCCGGATTGTCTCCAGCACAACAGGAACCTGCGATGAGGAGGGAATATTGGAATGTGAGAGTTAGCGTCTTGAAGATCCAGAGAACAGAGCCAATCTCCTGCTTAAAGAAGAGGAAGCATGATGTCTAGGGACACCATCCTGAATTTTTCTTTATGTAGAAATTTGTTGAGATTTCAGAGGTCTAAGATAGGTCGTAGTCCTTGTTTTCTTTAGAATGAGAAAATAGTGGGAGTAGAATCCTCTGCCCTGCTGAGGTCAGGGAACTGGTTCCACGGCCCTGGCTCTCAGCAGGGTGGATAATTCTGTTTGTAAAAGATTGGTATGATCCTTGTGTATCCAGAGGGAGTTTGGTGGGGAATCTCTGGGAACTGTGAGAAAATCCAGATGGTAAATTTGTTTCACAATGGACCCAATGATCTGTTGTGATATTTGCCCAGTTGGGTAGAAAGAATGAGATTCAGCCTCCAACTGGCAAGTACTGGATTGGGTTCCTGGAGTGGCTGCTGTTCTCTGGAAGGCTTTCAAAACCTCAATGCTGGGCCTGTCTGTGGGGGAGGTTGAGGTCTAGATGCCTTTGGTTGCCTGGACTGACCTCTTTGGGATGGCCTTGTTGTCCTACCACGAGGTGCTGGAGGGTAAAACCTTCATGGTCTATAATAAGGTTTTCTGGTATTTTTCCTGTTGGTTTGCCTTGCAGAAGATGGAGTTTCTGTAGCCATGATGGAAAGCTGGTGCAGAGTTTCATTATGGTCCTTTAACTGTGCAACAGCATCTTGCACCTTTTCTCCAAAAAGTTTGTCACCAGTGTAAGGGAAGTCTTCTAATTTCTCCTGCATTTCAGGCCGGAGATCAGATGCCTTAAGCCAGGCCCATCTTCTTATGCTAATACCTGTCGCTGTCATCCTGGAAGATGTCTCGAAACAGTCATAGGCCGCACGTACCTCGTGTTTACCTGTTTCTAGGCTCTTATAAATTATGGAATTGAAGGAATCTTGGTGCTGCTGTGGCAGAGATTCAGACAGTTCTTGTATCTGTTTCCATAAGTTTCGGTAGTATTGTGTCATGTATAATTGGTATGATGCAATTCTAGAAACAAGCATGGAGCCTTGAAACATCTTTCTTCCCATAATATCCAGAAACGTCTGCTCCTTGCCAGGAGGTGTGGATGAATGTGGACGGATTCTTTTTGATCTTTTTCGGGCGGACTCAACCACCACAGATTGGTGTGGGAGCTGAGGCTTTTGAAACCCTGGTATGTGTTGGACTAAGATGTAGCATCCGTCCGCTTGTTCACTGCTGGAATTGAACAAGGATGTTCCATAATCTATGTTGAAGATCAACTAGGACTTCATGGACTGAGATGGCAAGTATTTCCTTGGGGTGGATCTATAAACTGTAGAACCTCCAGAGTTTTATGTCTTGTGTCCTCTTCAGTTAATAACTGGAAAGGAATTGTATTAGACATTTCCTTGATGAAGTTAGAAAAGAAGAGGTCTTCTGGAGGTGACTTTCTCCTCTCTTCTGGTGGAGATGGGTCAGATACATTTTCGGAGGAGGAAACGGTATCCACCACATCCTCCCAGGTATCCGATAAGGGGTGATGTGGAGGAGTGAAATGAGGAGGAAGAAATGGCATCGAAGGATGTAAAGGCATCGATGGTTTAGGATGAGACCTCGGTGGCATCGATGTAGGTGGATGTGGAATTGATGGCACCGATGGAATAGTCGGGAAACACGGTTGAGAAATACCCGATGGCCCCGGTATCGGCTCAGGCAACGGTAAATTAAGACCTGAGGCTTCATCCTCTGAAGAATCGGGAATTGATATCTGTGTTGGGTCTTTTATCGGTGTCATCAGTTTCGATGGCAGTGGTTGTATCGGCAGGGCACCGATCAAGGCATCGATTCTTTCGAGTAATGGTGTAAACACCGATGGCTCTGGCGTCGGAGTTGGCATTGGCACCGGTGGATGCAGATCTCAAAGAGCTTGGACAACTGCCTGGTGGATGAATCCATCCAGTTCCTCCCTTATAGCTGGTGAGGTCAGAGCAGCTATAGGGGGTAGCAGAGAAGGTGGAGCTGGCTCTTCCACAGATCCCTGTGGAGGCACAGAACCCGGCACCGATATCGGTGGGGATCGCCTTGGACTAAGAGGCATTGAGGGCATAGATGGCTCCTCTGCTCGAGTCCTCTTCGGTGGTGGCTCGATGGTTATTGGAGCCGTCCTGGGAATCGAGCCGACATCGAGCGTGGAAGTTTGTCGATGTCGGTGCCAATGTTTCTCTCGGTGCTTGGTACCCTTCTTTTCTAACACCAAAGTCAATTTTATCGAGGACTGTGATGGCGTCGGGGACGGGTAGTCACCATTTCCTTCACAAAGCTGCTTGGTTTAAATGACCATTTTTTTAGCCGCTCCTGCCGGTGACGACTGCATCGATGTCGAGGTCGATGGAAAAAGTTGAATATGGAAAAGGCTTTCCATCTTTTCCAGACGGGCTCGTCTGCCTTTAGCTGTCATTTAGGCACATTGAGGGCATACAGTTACACTATGTCCCGGGCCCAAACAAAGGACACACTCGACATGGGGGTCAGTAATTGACATCGTCTGAGGACAATTTGTGTATTTTTTGAACCCGGTTGCTACTCCTGGGGGAATTCTGCGCTACTGCGGAATGCAGAATTTGCGCAGAATTCCCCATCCGCATAGAATTCCCAATTTCTGCGCAGAAAATAGCAGAGGAGACACCGGCATGCTGCGAATGGATCGCGTCCCGCGGCACATGCTCCATTTGTGGCGAAGATGAAGGCCTGGTGCACCGTTCGCGGCGTAAAGGGAAGGCCCCCATATGCCACATGACGCGCTCTGTTTGCGGCAAAGATGAACGCCCAGCGCGCCGTTCACGGCACCTTGGGACCTTCCCTTTTCGCAGCGAACGGCGTGCCGGGCCTTCGTCTTCGCCGCAAACGGAGCGCATCCAGCGGCATGCCGGTGAGAGTGAATGTGTGTCGGGGAGGGGAAGGGAGGAGAGGGTGAGAGAAAGCAGAAGGGTGTGAGAGAGAGCATTGGGGGGATGCTGGTGAGAGAGAATGTGTGTGTGAGAGAGGGGAGGGTGACAGAGAATGGTTGGTAAGAGGTGGGGTGGGGAGGGTGAGAGAGCATGGGAGGTAAGAGAGGGTGAGTGGGGGGATGCTTGAGTGTGGGTTTCAGAGAGAGGGAGCCTATATGAGGGGAGGGGGATGCTGGTGAGAGAGAATGTGTGTGGGAGAGGAGAGGGGGTGTGGGGGAGGGTGAGAGACAGCTTGGTTGGTAAGAGAGGGAGTGGGGGGATGCTTGAGTGTGGGTTTCAGAGAGGGAGCCTATATGAGGGGAGGGTGACAGAGAGCAAGAGGGTGTGAGAGAGATCATGGGAGGTAAGAGAGGGTGGGGGGGATGCTTGAGTGTGGGTTTCAGAGAGAGGGAGCCTATATGAGGAGATTGTGAAGGAGTGTGTATGTGTGTGAGAGCTTGGGAGCTTGTGTGTATGAAAAAGGGACCGTGTGTATGTGAGGGAGCTAGCCTGTGTAAAGGGATTGTGTATGTGTGAGCCAGAGCCTGTGTGAAGGACTGCGTGATAGAGAAACATAGGTAGCCTGTGTGAGGATGTATGAGTGAGAGAGAAAGGGAGCTTGTGTGGATGTGCATGCAAGAGAGAGGGCCCTGTATGAGGGGATGTGTGTGCTAGAGAGTGAGGGAGCCTGTATGAGGGTATGTGTATGTGAAAAGGACACGCTTACAGTGTATTTCTAGGGACATTCTGCTCAAAATATTTAAAATTCTGCAACTTTAAGTAATAACCTTTTTCTGCAATAATTTAAAATGTAATTACTTAAAGACTGTCATGTAAATTGTGTTATTTTGATCAATATAAAGTTTGCAGAATTTTCAGTTTTTGTGCGCAGAATTTTAAATTTTTTTGCGCAGAATTCCCCCAGGAGTACCCGGTTGCCATTACAAATAATTGTTTGAAGGCCAGACAGCCATTGATGACCTTTTGACAACAAAACCCGATGGAATGGTATCGACCACAAGAGGGTTTACTCACCGATCGATGTAAAAACGGGAGACCCCTATATGAAGGGGGAAAATTTTGAGAATTTTTTTGAACTTTTTCTGTGAGGAAAAATTGTATGAAGTACCACACGGGCTCCTTAACCGCGAAGCTAACTGCAGCACGGAAAAAAGAAGACTGAGGGAGACTCCTGTGGTTCGAGGGATAATGGCATGCTGGGCATGCTCAGTGGGCTCAGTGTGCCAATCAAATGTTTCTAGAAACTTTGACAGAAAGTTTTCCGTGATAGTGCTCCATCCAGTGACGTCACCCATATGTAAGGACTATCATCCTGCTTGTCCTGGGATAAATACCCATTTCAGAGAAGATTTTCATGGGTGATGATTCATATCAACTGAACCAAATCACAGTGAACCTGGAAGATGTGGTAGGCCTGATTGATAAACTGGACCAGATGGTATACACCCCAGGCTTCTGAAAGAAATAAAAAATGAAATTTCAGAACCATTAGTAAAAATTTGTAACCTATCATTAAAATCATCCAATGCTCCTGAAGATTGGAAGATGGCCAATGTAATTCCGATATTTAAAAAGGAATCCAGGGGTGATCCAGGAAACTATAGACTGGTGAGCCTGACTTCAGTGCTAGGAAAAATCGTGAAAACTGTTAGAAAGAATAAAATCACAAAACATTTAGATAGACATGGTTTGATGGGACACAGCCAGCATGGATTTACCCAAGGGAAGTCTTGCCTCACAAATCTACATTTTTTTGAAGGGGTGAATAAACATGTGGACAAAGGTGAACCGGCAGATGTGGTGTATTTCGATTTTCAAAAGGCATTTGACAAATTTCCGCATGAGAGGCTTCTAAGAAAACTAAAAAGACATGGGATAGGAGGTGATGTCCTTTTGTGGATTGCAAGTTGGTTAAAAGACAGGAAACAGAGAGTAGGATCAGTTTTCACAGTGGAAAAAGGTAAACAGTGGAGTGCCTCAGGGATCTGTACTTGGACCGGTGCTTTTTAATATATTTATAAATGATCTGGAAAGAGGTACAATGAGTGAGATGATCAAATTTGCGTATGACACAAAATTATGCAGAATGGTTAAATCTCAAGCAGATAGTGATGAATTGCAGGAGGATGTTGCGAGACTAGAAAATTGGGCTTCCAAATGGCAGATTAAATTTAACGTGGACAAGTGCAAAATGATGCATATAGGGAAAAATAACCCTTGCTGTAGTTACACAATGTTAGGTTCTATCTTAGGAGTTACCACCCAGGAAAGACAATTAGACGTCATAGTGGTTATTACATTGAAATCATCGGCCCAGTGTGCTCTGGCGATCAAAAAATCAAACACAATGTTAGGCATTATTAAGAAGAGAATTGAAAATAAAACGGAGGATGTCATAATGCCTCTGTATTGTTCCATGGTGAGACTACACCTTGAATATTGTGTGCAGTTCTGGTCACCGCATCTCAAAAAGGATATAGCTAAACTGGAGAAAGTACAGAGAAGGGCAATCAAAATGTTAAGGGGCATGGAATGGCTGCCCTATGAGGAAAGGCTAAAGAAGTTAGGGTTGTTCAGTTTGGAGAAGAGACAATTGAGGGGGATATTATAGAAGTCTACAAAATCATGAAAGGACTTGAACAAGTTAAAGTTTTAAATGCTAACACAATGTTCCTTGTAAACCGATATGATGTGCAAACGGTTATTGATATATAAAAACCATTAAATAAATAAATAAAAAATAAATAATGTAAATCGGTTATTTACTCTCTCTGATAATAGAAGGACCACGGGATACTCCATGAAGTTAGCAAGTAGCTCATTTAAAACAAACTGAAGAAAATTCTTTTTCACTCAGCGCATAGTTAAGCTCTGGAATTCATTGCCAGAGGATGTGGTTACAGCAGTTAATGTAACTGGGTTTAAAAATGTTTGGATAAGTTCCTAGAGGATAAATCCATAAACTGCTATGACGGTAATTAATAAGCAATAGTAGCTTGTGATCTATCTAATGTTTGGGTACTTGCCAGGTACTTCTAACTTGAATTGGCCACTGTTGAAAACAGGATACTGGGCTTGATGGACCCTTGATCTGACCTAGTATGGCATATCTTATGTTCTTGTGAGGCAGGAACAATATCAGAGGAGACATAGGTATTTCTTGCCTGCCCTACCCTATAGCCCATTGGTCAGACATTCCACAGCCAGCCAGTAGGCTGCAGGGGAAGGTGGGAGCAGTAGCAAGAAGACAGAAATACTTCCTTATTGCCTTCCCCTCAGCCCTGCAGCATGGAGCTCTCAGCTACCAATCTACAGGAGTACAGAAGAGAACATTGGGAGTGTTCAAGCACCCTCAGTACCAGCAGATATTGCACCTATGCAAGGAGAGATAAGAGAGTTTTCAGAGGACTGACATTCTGCTGTTCTCATAGAATCCCTGTTACAGTTAAGTAACTCCACTTTCTGCAAGGACAAGCAGGCTGGTAGTCTTCACACATGGGAAAAAGCCAAAATCCAAAACAGTGCCAATGGGTAAGACTGATTTTATTTTTGGTTTTCAGTCTGGAACCAAAGTAATGGGGCCCTAGGAGGAATGGAATTGGGCTTTGCACCCCAATGAGATTCTGTAGGACAGATAGGCCAACATTACTGTCATGTCAGGAGTTCCTGTCAAAAGAGTAGTGAGATGAATATATGGAGAGAATTCCACATCGGAGCTTTGCAGATTTCTTCCATGGAAGTGGATCTCAAGTGAGCTAATGCTGCAACCATAGTTCTAACACTGTGAGCCTGACATGCCCTAACAGATACAGGCATTGAATATTGCCCCAAGATACACCTTCCCGAGAACACCCAGAGTACAATGGGTCCTAAACCTCTTGGCCTTGAGTGCAGATCTGAACATCACAGACTGATGCAGTAGCAGAAAGGGAAGATTCTACATTCTTACATGGGTCTTCTGGAAGATCTTGTTGATGGAGCTACCACAATATTCTTGGAGAAAACCTGGACTCTTCTTCCTTCTGTAGAGGAGATGGTTCAGATGGACATTGACTCTTCCTGAGCAAAAAAGTCATCAGATCCATATAATTCAATCCCTAGGATTATCCCATCTAAACCTAATGGGCATGACAGAGCATAGATCGGGATCTCACCCAGCTAGCAGGCAATGCCCCAGCAAGGATTCAGGCTAAGAGGCGCAGCTGGAACCTCTGTATATTGAGAAAGCTTCTCTATCAATTCAATGGAAATACAATGTCAATTCCAATTTATGCCTGGGCACCCGATGTCGATTCTCAGGGTGGAGCCCCAGAAGAACTAGATGTCAGTCTTCTGTGACACAGACATTGATACCTGTGCATGGATGCCCTGCTCTTATGCTTCAGAGCCTCCTGGAGCTTTCTGTCCAGCTTCTCCTCAAAACTGCCAATGCCAGTATAGACTGGAAGCAGGAGGGAAGGCCATGTCTGCCTGGGCATCAGAGGTGAATTGGTCGCCTGGACCCTTGGAGAATGATGTGATTCCTGGAACTGGGGCAAGGATGATCTTTCTTCCCCCAGAAGCGCATGGAGGGATTCATGGTTGCTACCAGAATATACCCTCTTCTGACTCTGTGCACGGACCAGATGCCAATGTCTCTTATTCCTTCCTGGTGCCTGGAGAGAAGAAGGGAGCTCGATGCCACCCCAATGTCAATGCACCATTGATGTCCGATGCCTCTTGGATCCTTCGATGTCAATGCCTCCAATGCCAATGCTACTGGCTAAGCTAAAGTCTCCCAAAAATGATTTCCTCTTAGGGTCATATCCTCACTAAGAAGTAAATTTTAAGAGCCGCGCGCGGGCACACATGTGCTTGCATTTGTCGGCGCGCGCACATGGATGCAGCGATTTTAAAACATATGCGTATATGCGCTATATGCACGTATTTTAAAATTGGCTATTCATGTGTATATGTGTGCAACATTTCATACTGATGCACGCATATGCACGTAAATGCCGCTTTGCTCACAATAGTAGAGGGGGATTTTACTAGTCACATATGCCAATCCTAGAGCCCATTTTCCCAGTTCATTCCCAGATCACCCAGTTAACCCGTCGGCCTTCCTAACTCCCCCTATTACTTTGCCTATCTTTTGCCCTGTTAGGCCAGACCCCTAAACCTCGCTAAGTAGCCTATATGTTTTTATTTTATTACTTACATGCCATCCATAGCAGAAATAAGGTTATGCAGTAGGGGACCCTGGCGCGTTCTTGAGATCATAAATAGGTATGAGCAGAAATCATGCCTCAGCCCCGGCCTGCCCATGCCCAGCCCAGACCACGCCCCACCCCTTTTTCCCCAAAAAACTTCGAGCATATAACAGGAGATACGCAGGTTGTGGCGGGCCTTTTAAAATCCATGCGGTGAGGTGTGTCCAAGACACACGCTTACCTCCCAGTCTTGGCACGTGCAAGCCTTTAAAAATCAACCAGTAAGGAAGTAGTCTGAGATGTTGTGGTCAGCCCCCAGCCCCCCAGATAGACTTAACTTGGCCTTGCCAAAGGATCAGATGAAAAAAAAGCTAATTGAATAAATTACTTGATGATGGGAGAAAGAATCACATCAATGCCACCAAGGAGCATCAGAACCAATATACCATGTGGTGAACAGAAAAATAAGGGAACCTAAAACCATATGAAAAAACCTACGTAGAGGACTAGAGGGTGAAAAACAATCCATGGGGCCCTGAGAAAAACAGTTCCTTCAGCTCCAAAAAATTTTCAATGTAGCAGCTGTGAGAGAGATGAACTATGACCAGCAGGCTCCACAGAAAAGATGAGATTGAGAGGCCCCGTATGGAATTTGGGGGAATGACCAGGGCTGCACATGCCCAGTAGGGCATACTTAAAGCTTCTGGAAGCTTTGATGTCTAAATTCCAGTCAGATTCCATCTGATAATGTCACCCATGTACGGGTACTGCCATCCTGCTGGTCTTCGGAGAAACATGTATACAACAGTATTTATAATTGTACACACATTGTTTTGCCTCATTCCACCACCTGTAAATAAATAGTGCAAAGTATATTGGTACTTTTGTGGCAGTGCAAATTTTAGGCAATTTTCAAAGGAAAACTGCATTGCTTCTTTCTGAAAACTGGCTACAAGGTCCACAGGTACCAAAGTACTGTATATTTTGAAAACACACAGGCTTCTGAAAATTGCCCCTTATATACATTCAGCTGATGCTCTATTTTTGAAATCATGATTTCCCATGGACTATGTATTTCTGAGTGCGCTCAATATTTGTAATAGAAAACATCGCTTGGACAAGTGGTTACATCTCCAGTACATGACGACTGAAAAAAGTTTTGACATTAAACTGTGAGATGTTGTTAATACCTAATTTTTAATTCACAACTTATTTTTTTATTTAAAACAAAACAAAACATTGCTGTGCCATCTTCTTGATCTGTTCCTTGATGATATTGGATTTACAGAGGAGTTCAAAAAATAAATACACCTGCAGGGCTAGATGCCTCCACTGAACACTGTTATAGGTAAACAGGATCTGTTTCAGGTACAGAAAAACATTTAAGTATCCTATTCCTGTTTTGAGTAATTTTTATAAAGGTAAAAAGGAGGATTTTTTTTTTAAGTGGCACAGAAACTAACCCAGTACCTCCCAAACAAAAAGAGAAAAGAAAACAAACTCCTAGAAGTTTATGGAGTGCTTTTCAAAATTGTCCTGTTGACTTTCCCTTTGAAAACTGCCTCAAGGGAAAAAGTACCAACAGAAATTTGCACCTGTTTTTCTACAGGTACTTTTTTATTTATTTATTTATTTATTTATTTAGCATTTTTATATACCAACGTTCTCGATACAAATATCAAATCAGGTCGGTTTACATAAAACAAAACAATCGCGGTGAGGCGTTACAATAAACGGAGTTTCAGAACATGAGAATAATAAATATTAAATAAACAACAGTGACTCATCAAATGACGAGAATCTATATAGTAAATAACATGTAATAAAATAGATAATGGTGTAAATAACTAACTTGAAATAAAATAAATAATAAATAGAATAGTATAAAATATATATGTAAAGACAACAGTAACTCGTTATGATACGTGAAACATGTAGAGAATAACTAAGAATACATGATGTGTTAATTTGGGATATACAGGTATCAGGGACCAATGTTTATGTGCCTGGTTATGAGTAATGCATGGGCTAAAGAATTAATGCATCCACAAGTGGAACAATCAAACAGGTGGGCTGTCAAATAACGTGGATTCATGTTTTGTTTTTTTTTCATTTTTCCAGTCAAAACTACTCATTGCTTAACCCTGCCTGAACAATTCAGGTAAAGTAAGTGCATTTTTGAATGGCGCATGTAATTTTACCCATATTGATGGTAGGCAATTTTCAAAGTAAAACACTCGGCTGTCTGCCAGTAAGCAGGCATTAATAGCCGAGCGCATGAAAAACAAGTACAGAAAAGCAGAAAAAACTAGTTTTCTGTACTGCCTCCTACTTAATAACGTTGTAATATTACGTAGGATGAAAAATTAAAGAAACAAAAAAAGTTAAAAAAAAAAAAAATAGACATTCGGGTTCAGGAAACAGCGCTCGACTGAAACGTTCACTTTCTGAACCCTCGGCGTCAGTTTTCCTTACCAGTGGACAGCCATCATAAAACCGATGCCGAGTTGTCAACAGGATAATTTTGAAAACTGACGCCGAGGGTTCAGAAAGCGAATGTTTGTCAGTCGAGCGCCGTTTCCTGAATCTGAATGTCTATTTTTTTTTTAACTTTTTTTTTTCTTTAATTTTTCATCCTACTTAATATCACAACGATATTAAGTAGGAGGCAGTACAGAAAAGCAGTTTTTTCTGCACTCAGCTATTAACGCCTCCTCCAGGCAGGCATTAATAGATGACAGTTAAATGTGCGTTCGAGACGCATATTTTTTATTTTTTTTGCATCGGGAGTGAATGCCTAATAGCTCATTCACATGTATTTGCATGTGATGAGCGCTATTAGATTCACTCCGCGTTGGACACACGTTGACTTTGCGCTAATCCACTTATTGCATTAGGGGATTGATTAGCGTCTATTCTACCCGTGTCCAAAAGCAGGTTAACAGTTCGCTCGACCGAGTGCACTGTATTGCATTGGCCCCTGTGTTACTTGCAGACATGACTTTGAAATTTTCCCTCTACATGTGGCAGAGAAGATGTGCAGTGTGCCTGAGGTATAATTTTGAGACTTTTGCTAACTTTTAGAACCAAAGACAGATACAATATATTGGTAAAATAGGCAGTTCTAGGTGTCAAAATGAAGAGAGGAAAAGTTGCAAATTTGCCTCCTCCCGTTGTATCAGCTCTTTGGGCATGCTTTGGTTTAAAGATAATCAGCTTAGACATTTCAGCTAAAGCTTTTGGTAAGCAAGACCCATATGAACAGAATCCTAGTCAGCACGATGCATAAGCTCAGCTGTTGCTTATGGCAAAATTAAAAATATTCTGCTAAGCAGCAATATTAAAAAAAAAAAAAAAAAAAGCAAAACATATTACTCAAATCTCCCTCTTCCCCTTTTCCAATTAAATACTGGAAAAATGAGAACCTCAGCCTAAACTAAGCTTTATTTTATTTCTGACCTAGCTTTTTTTTGTAAATCTCAGTGTGATTAGGAGGCACTGCATTTTATTACATAATTGCTGCATGTAAAACATTACAGCAATCTGAATCTAAGTAGGGACAAAAACTGCAGTACACTGTGCTCTCATTAACGGTTTTACTATAGCATCTGACTGGATTTCATTAATGCAACTCTTGCATCATAGATATGTATGTGCACACTTAGTCATTCTGGTTTTGAGGAATCCCCAGTGAATGTGGAGGCAGTGCATAACTGGCTGGCTAGGTGTGCCGAGGACTGGGTTGAGAACCACTGCCACATATAAACCAAGAGTGGAAAACAAATGCTGCCACCAGAGAACTCCTCCTGTTTTAGAATGCACAAGTTAATAATAATACTATTACTACCAGTACTTTGTATTGTACTGAAATTAGAACAAGTATCTTCCAATTTCACAGCTGTCTTTTACAATGCTATAGCTTCACTGCCAGCCCTAAAGAAACTATTTGCAGCTTTCACAAAAGTCAGTGACATCATGAAGCATATTGTAATGTCTATTTTCATTTGTGTGAATGCCATCTTGAAATATGTTAGATGTAGACAGGCACCCCAAATGGGTCCTTGCCACCAGTGGTGGCCTGGGAAAAGTTTAGAGAGATCTTTGAATATTTTCTGAAGTGTAAATGTCTGTTCGAGTTTGGAATTTTGAGACCCATTTTCGATACCTGCAATTTTGGTGAATGGTCACCGGATGGCAGTGGGAATGATGAGAGATCCATGTATAGATTATTGCCCATACAATCTATAGAGGGAAATTTCCAGATGTATTTGGTTAATGGACTTTTTATGGTGTTTTCCTTTAAGAGGTTGAGAAGGAAGATCCACATAGGGGAGGGATTGTAAACTTATACATTTTGTTTGAAAGGTTTGGTGGGATGATTGAGGCGATTCCACCATGAACTAGGAGTAAAGGGAGCAGCCAGCCAAGGCTGGTGAACCTGGGGACCTCTCCTTCAGGAATAGAGCCTGGCAGGGTTTTTCTCTCTCAAGGGGGAAGGCCCAAAGTGCATAAGATATTTCCTCTCACAGGGATTCAAGCTGGGCCCAGGATAGGTCTGAGAAGAGAAGCAGATGAAGGGAGTGGGAGCCACACAGATGGTGAAGGACTGGAGGAAGAAGAGGTAACTACATCAACAGAGTGTTAGGATGCCAAGGATGTCCGAGACACTGCCTGAGAAATGATGCCCAGGACCAAAAGCAAGTAGATATCTGGCTGACTGATGTGAGTATAAGATTTGGAATAAAGTGATGCAGATATATATTTTTTATTTATATTCCGCCTTTCATGACACTCCAAAGCAGATTACATTCAGGTACTGTAGGTATTTCCCTATCCCCAGAAGCTTACATTCTAAGTTTTTTTATTATAAAAGAAAATAGTGCTCTTTTTTAATATATTCCCTAAAAAATTTCAAAAGAAGAGTTGCAAGTATTTGAAAAATATTAAGCATTCCTAAAATGTGATAGAGAAAACTGTCAGTGATTGCTGCAGCAAATTGCTGATGGAACATTTAGTCTATTATCCTCTCTAATTATATGGCTATGTGGAGCAGTGGGAAATGTATCCTAATGTTGGAAAAAAGGGGGTTTGGAGACTGAGAAGACTAACTGAAATGTAAACCGTGTATTTATAAAGGAGTATGAGGAAGGTGTGAAATTAGAGCCATATTTAATGTTTTGAGAGATTTGTGCAACTTGCTGATCACTGTTGGATTAATATCCGTAATTTTTTCTCAAATTACCTCAAAGTGGATTACAATCCATTGTGTTTGACAGCTCACGGGGACAACCCGCAAGCCATCACCATCACCTTCGCGGTCAGCATGCTCCGGCTGGCCACCACTGTTCCCGATGCAGCTGGACACCACCGACCCCTTGTGAGGCAGGAGGCCACTGAACCGCCGCCAGCCTCCTGCCTCTTCCTGCGCCCCTTAGGCACGCATGTGCCCAATATCAAGTTTCTGAAAGGGACCGCAGCAGGAAAGTCACCGTAGCCCCTACTGATGACGTCATCCTCTTCACCCTATAAAAGGGCAGCTCTCCCGATGCACTCTGCCTCAGCAAAAGCTCCTCCTAAGTTCTGAAGTGTGTGTTGCTTCCAGCTTAGTCCAGTCTCCATCTGCCCAGCCTGTTCCTGCCTTTATCTGTCAAGCCCCACTTCAGCCCTATCCATCCCTCTTCCTCTCCCTCAGAAAAATATACTGTTCTGACCCGTGCCTGAACGCTCAACACACCTGACCGCCACCTGCTTATGACCTTGGACCACTTCTCTTGTCATCAGTAAACATCCTCATCAATGTCCTGTCGACCCCGGCACCCAAAGGATCAACCAGAGGGAAATGTGGGCTGGTAAAGATGAAATTCCAGACTGGTCTCTGCTTTGCCTGGGTCCGCCTGCTGGCAGTGAGAACTTGCAGGGCTCCTCCTTGCAGGTAGAGTCAATCTCACCCCAGTCCAAGGATCCACAGATACAACAGTTTGCTGATGCCATGGACTTGGTGGATTTGACTTCACTCCAAGCCTTCTCTGGTATAGCTTGCAGATTGCAGGATCAACAGGGTGCATTGGAGCTCCTCGCTGTGGCCATGGATCGCCTCACTACCCACCTGGATGCCCTGACTTCACTTTCTGCACTGCCACTGCCTGTACTGGTGCCGCAACTACCATGAGTGTCCAGTCAGCCTCTTCCTCAACTTCTGGTCATGTCCTGGTATGCAGGGGATCCCAAGCAGTGTCGAGGATTCCTCAATCAGTGCAGAGTGCACTTCCAGCTGCAGGCTCCTCTATTCCCTAATGACCAAGCCAAGACAACCTATATTCTCTCTCTGCTGCAGCACTGGCTTGGGCTTCCCTTCTCTGGGAGCAAGGGGAACCCATCCTGTTTGACCTCCAGTGGTTCTTGGAACAATATGCTCCATCTTCGAGAAGCCAGGTCGAGAAGCCTCGATAGCTTCAGATCTACTTCATCTTCACCAGGGTTCCCACACCTTAGGCGTGTATGCCTTGGAGTTCAGAACCCTGTCCTCCAAACTAAATTGGTGAGAGGCCAGCTTGGTTGCCATCTTCCTGGAAGGCCTCTCTGGGAAAATTAAAGATGAGCCCACCTCCTGGGAACTCTCTGCCTTGTTGGAGACTCTCATTGCCCTAACCGGCAAGATAGACTGACACCTGAAGGAAAGGGCCTGTGAGCTCTGTCCGGCATGCAGAAGTGTCACCTTGGCACCATGCTTCCAATGCTCACTCTTGCCTGTTACCACCACATCTTCAGCCTCTCCAGCACCGGAAGAACCGATGCAACTGGGCCACTGCCACCTTGCCCCCGAAGACAAGCTCCGTCACAGGAACAGAGCTTCTGCCTCCATTCAGGGCCATCTCCTGGCTCACTGCCCCAAGAGGCTGGGAAACGTAAACGCTTAGGGTCACTTGGAGAAATGACCCAAGGCCTCATAGTCCCTGCTCCTCAACTTCTACTGCCAGTTACTCTGGAACTGAGCCTGACTTGCTTCTCCGCAATTTCATTCTAAAGGACCTGGTCCACCAGCTACAAATACTTACTGTCCAGATGTCCCCTCCACTTATAATATCCTTGGTCTATGGGGATCTTAGCCTGGCCTTGGAACACATCTGTTGTCATCAGCAGAGACCCTCACCTTATTCCTGCTGGCCTCTGCACCCAAAGGCTCAATCCAAGGGGAATGTGGGCTAGCAAAGGTGAAGATCCAGACTAGTCTCTGCTTCACCTGGGTCTACTTGTTGGCAGTGAGAACCTGCAGGGTTCCTCCCGTCAGGTAGAGACAATATCACCCCAGTCAAAAGGTCCACAGATACAACACAATCTAACAGGTACCATCAAAAAGGAAAGACAACGGGTACACAAGTGATAGCATATGTTCAAAGGTAGTATGAGGCTATCAGAATTAGTTCATGGCTAGGGGACATTTCTTTCTCATTAATGAACAGTCTAGCAGAAGGCCTGCTTGAACAACCATGCCTTTGCCTTTTTCTAGAACGTGAAGTAGGATGCGTCAAGATGAAAGGAAATTGGCATCTTCTCCCAGATTATGGATGCATAGCAGCTGAAAGCTCGAAGTCTTGTGCAGGCCTATTTTGTGCAAGTCAAGGGGGGGGGGGGAGGGAGGAGAGAAGAGTCTTTTGGAGGCTCAATGTTCTCTGGTAGGGGTGTAGGGGGCAAGAAGGAGAAAGAGACTTATTTACATATTTAAAGATAAAGCAAAGAGTTTTGAATTTAATTCTGGTTTCAACTGGGAGCCAGTGCAGTTTATATAAGATAGATGTTATGTGGACCGTTGCTTTGAACCCTACCAAGAGTCTGGCCACAGTATTTTATAAGAAGTGGAAGTGTTTCATACTATATTGGGAAATGTCATTCAGTAGAGAGTTACAATGGTCTGTTTGGTGGCTAGGTTGTCCTGATCGAGATATGGCAGATCTGGTGTAGATATGTGAAGGAAGCTCTTACTAACTTAGAGATGTGGGATTTCATCATGATATTTTTGTCAAGTTGAACTCATCAAGTTGATGTTATTATCAAGGCCATAGTCAGCCTATGAAATATTTAGGGACCTTTGTTTAAAGTGTTTATTTTATTTTTCCCATTACTTTAGCAATTAATTTTACAAGAACAAAAACAGGAGAAATCAGTGGAAAAAAAATAACATTTTTACAGGCTAATATAATTTTTGTTCTTATTGCATTGAACACTGATAAAGTCCTAGGAAAAATACAATAAAAACTGAAAACGAGGGCCCCTAGAAATATTTCACACCTTTGCACTTTATCAACATATTTTGTATTTTACATTCTAATTTTCAATGTATAGGTTCATACTTCTTATCTATGATAGCTTGACAAGGAAAGAGGATACAAAGTCTGTACTGTAGGAAAATCTAAGTTATGACTGAGTTTACTTTAATAGGTATTTGCTTATATTAAATAAGCTGACTCATTTAGCGAAATTGGAGCGGCATTGGAGGGAACTTTTTTTCTGGCCCCACCCCACCTTCCCCTCCCTTCCCCTATCTAACCCACTCCCCCAGCCCTACCTAAATCCCCCCCACCTTATTTTATTTCTTACGCCTACCAGAGGAAGGCATATCTTGCGCGCACCAGCCAGCTGCCGGCGTGCGAACCTCCGGCACGGCCGGAATGGAGGAGGGCTTGGGATATGCCCCCGGACCACCATCATGCCCCCGGACCCACCCCGGACCCCGGACACGCCCCGGACGGCCATCTTGCCCCCAGGCCCGCCTCCCTCCCGCCCCTTTTTCAAAGCCCCGGGACATATGCGCATCGCCGAGTCTATGCAAAATAGGCTCGGCGCACGCAGGGGCAGATTTTCTCGGGTTACGCGCATATGTTATGCACGTAGCCTTTGAAAATCTGCCCCTTAGAGTAGATCTTAATATCTGAATTAAGGAGAGAGATAGGCCTATATGACGAGGGAAGTTGGGCATCTCTGCCCAGTTTAAGTAACACAACTATTGTGGCTGCTTTCATGGTAGCTGGCATAACCCCCTGTTCACACATGCCCTCATACATAGCGCACAAAGTATCTGAACATAAGAACATAAGAAATTGCCATGCTGGGACAGACCAAGGGTCCATCAAGCCCAGCATCCTGTTTCCAACAGAGGCCAAAACCAGGCCACAAGAACCTGGCAATTACCCAAACACTAAGAAGAACCCATGCTACTGATGCAATTAATAGCAGTGGCTATTCCCTAAGTATAATTGATTAATAGCCATTAATGGACTTCTCCTCCAAGAACTTATCCAAACCTTTTTTGAACCCAGCTACACTAACTGCACTAACTACCTTCTCTGGCAACAAATTCCAGAGCTTTATTGTGCGTTGAGTGAAAAAGAATTTTCTCAGATTAGTCTTAAATGTGTTACTTGCTAACTTCATGGAATGCCCCCTAGTCCTTCTATTATTCGAAAGTGTAAATAACCGAGTCACATCTACTCGTTCAAGACCTCTCATGATCTTAAAGACCTCTATCATATCCCCCCTCAGCCGTCTCTTCTCCAAGCTGAACAGCCCTAACCTCTTCAGCCTTTCCTCATAGGGGAGCTATTCCATCCCCTTTATCATTTTGGTTGCCCTTCTCTGTACCTTCTCCATCGCAACTATATCTTTTTTGAGATGCGGCGACCAGAATTGTACACAGTATTCAAGGTGCGGTCTCACCATGGAGCGATACAGAGGCATTATGACATTTTCCGTTCTATTAACCATTCCCTTCCTAATAATTCCTAACATTCTATTTGCTTTTTTGACTACTGCAGCACACTGAGCCAACGATTTTAAAGTATTATCCACTATGATGCCTAGATCTTTTTCCTGGGTGGTAGCTCCTAACATGGAACCTAACATCGTGTAACTACAGCAAGGGTTATTTTTCCCTATGTGCATCACCTTGCACTTGTCCACATTAAATTTCATCTGCCATTTGGATGCCCAATCTTCCAGTCTTGCAAGGTCCTCCTGTAATGTATCACAGTCTGCCTGTGATTTAACTACTCTGAATAATTTTGTATCATCCGCAAATTTGATAACCTTACTCGTCGTCTTCCTTTCCAGATCATTTATATATTTATTGAAAAGCACCGGTCCCAATACAGATCCCTGAGGTACTCCACTGTTTACCCTTTTCCACTGAGAATATTGACCATTTAATCCTACTCTCTGTTTCCTGTCTTTTAACCAGTTTGTAATCCACGAAATATCTTGTATCCGGGTTTTATAAAAAAGGGAGTCCAGTCCACCTGGGCCCAGTGCTTTGAATGCAGGCAAAGATTTGATAGCCTCTGAAACCTCCCCCATAGTTATATCTTGGTTTAATTTTTGTAACACTTCTGGTGTTAACATTGGGCAGGGTAAACAGACTAAAAAACTGAGAATACACTCCTGATCTGATGGTTCAGCCGAGTACAACTCTTAATAATATCTGGAAAAAATGTGTGTGATCTCCAAGGAAGAGGTTCTAAGCAAACCCTGTACATCTTTAATAGCTGGGTACATTCTGATTTTTAATTTGAGTGACTGTGTCTCTTAACTTTTAGCCGTATAGGTTGTCACCTAACCAAGGGAGGTTTGACAACTCCCATGGGCCTTCTACACATATATTGCTCGTTTTCAGCCATGTTATGCATGGAGCCTCTATTGAGGCTGAGGAGGTACATTCAAACACAGATTAAAGAAGATTATGGATGCCTTCTTCCACATCCAAAAGTGGTTGGGGATAGTAACTATCATTTCCATAGGCTGTAGAAAAGGCTTAAGTTTCTGGATGCAGTTAAAAAGGTATTGTTCCATATAGAACTGGTAGACAGTGATGTGAGCAGTAAGCATGGAGCTTTGAAAGACTTTCCTGGCAAAGTTATCAAATAGACTAGAGTTCCATATTCAGACGTTTTTAGCCAGATAACTCAGAAGTTATCCAGATAAATGAATATTTGAGCATTTATTTGGCTAAATTCTAGCTGAATAACTTATTATCCAACTAAAATCTGGCCAGATAAGTTAGGGACTTTCTGTAGCATAAGTGGGAGGAGAGTTAGCTGGATATGTTATCCAGCTAACTCCAATATTCAGAGTTAGCTGGATAAGTTATCCAGCAATTCTGGTTGTCCCGTAGACCTTCCCTAAAGTTTTTAGCTGGATAAACATATCCAGCTAACTTTAGGATAGCCAGATATATTTAGCAGTGCAATTATACTGCTGAATATATCCGGCTAACTTGCCAAGCCGCACAGCGGCTGAATATGGACTTCCTATAATCTTTCCCTGGAGGCAAGTTTGAGTAAATTCTTGTCTTTTTCACTTTTTTTTCCCAGAGCAGATTAGACTACTACTAACAGGTGTGGCAGCTGAACAATGCCAAATCCCAGGGACGTTTTAACTCTGTATTTCATGTCAAGCTCCTAGCCATAGGGATGCCCCAAAACAGGCATTTCCCACATTCTCATTTGTAATATATTGAGGATATTGTGGACTAGAAGAGCTGCTAGCTCTGATGGGGTATCCAGAATTTGAAGAAGACTGAGTAGTTCTGATTGAGCACTTTTGTCTCTAGGGACATGGATGTCAAGGTTTGCCCCCATCTTTTCCACAAATAGGGTATGTGAGGTCCTCTGGGGAGGGCGAGGTGTTGTCTGGAGAATCCAGAAGTGGGTCAGAAGGTATGCCTGTAGAGCCTTCATCTGAACCTACTAGCACAGGCTCATTTATTCAGGACTCCAGTGATGAAAAGGGCAAACAAAGAGGTTCTTCTGGTGTCCTCTGAGTGGATGCACCCTGGTTAATCACTTCTGAATGACTGGACTCTGTTTGAAAGTGAGATGACAAAGAACCCCAAATTGCTAATTCTGATTATATGTTCAGGCCAATAAGTGAGAATGGGTCTCCGGTCCGAGGAATCACTGCAGTAATGGTGGATAGGAGAGGCTGGAATGTTCCTTCTGTCTCCTTGGTCAGAGAATTAAAAGAACTATGCAACAAAATTACAATCTGGTGGAGGAGCTGGAGCTCGAGGATCCAAGATGGCATCAGCACCGTCAGTCTGAATGCCATGTTTAGTCTGCTTCTAATTTTCCTCCTCAATTTTACCTAAAATGCCCCATTCTGGCCAGAAAAGGTGGCCAGAAAAGGTGAGTTAGGGAGAAGACCAACCCTGGGGCCTCCTCTCCAACTCTGGTAACCAGCCCGATGGATGAACACGTTGTTCGAGGGGGTCCTTCATCGGGAGTGGAGTCACTGGGGTTGGGAATTGTGGAAGAAGAACAGGCTTCCCCCCTGACTCAGTCATCTCACTGTCCCCGATGTTGAGAATTGCTCCGGTAAACCCTGCTGCACTCAGGAACCCAGATGAGAGCCTGGGTCTGTCACCTGCTGATTATGCAAGCAGCTGAGGAGCCCAGGCAAGGAGCTCTCTACCAGGAGAAGGAAGTACAGACGCCAAGGTATTTATGCTCGGTGAGTTAGCCAGTCCTGCTGCCTTGGGAGAACAGTCCATGGTGAATGGTATAGGTTCCTCTACTCCTTTGGTTGCACATCTGCAATTTTTTTTGGTAAGACTTGAACAAATAACTTTAGACTCTATCTGGGAGGCTATTGAAGGGCTTGGAAGTTCCTTTACAAATCAGTTAAATTCATTAGTTCAAAGATGCAAGGAAAATGATATTCATTTGCAAATGGTCGAAAATTCCTCCAGAGCTATATCTCAGCAGATTAATGAGATTAATATAATCATAAACTTTTCAAAACGCAGCTCAAAACCTGGCTTTACATACAAGCCTTCAAGAAAGAAAAATGATGCAGGAAACCAAGCAAAGATATGCGGCATAAAGCACCGAATACCTAATCTAACGATCCTTACTGAATTATTTCAACCTTTTTAACTGTAGGCAACCTTCAGGACACATTGCTATGCAACACTCATTCCCCAAATAAACACCTTATTGTTACCGAATACTAATGGCACCACCTATGTAATGTACGACCCATATTTTTTTTTATATTGGTGTCCTATTGTAAACCGTTATGATGGTGAATAACTTAATGATGGTATATAAAAACTCAAATAAATACATAAATAAATAAATAATATGAGCTTCATAACTGTTAAATCTTTACAGCAATCTCTTATAAAAGATAACTTATTGCTATCGAATAAAGTTGAGAATTTGAAAATGCTATTTTAGTCTTATTTTTATTGTTTTACAGCTTATGATTTCTCTTGTGTTTATTTTTAGCATTGTAAACCGTTGTGATGGCATATTCCAAACAACGGTATATAAAAGTGTATAAATAAATAAAAATAAATAAATTTAGGAAGAGCTACATATAGCTGCGTTGGTAGAACAGCTTGATGAGCTGTCTTGAGCTTGAAGCATTGACTTCTTTGATGGAATAGAATGTCTGCACATTTTAGAAGAATGCAGCTTTGTCAGTGTTAATGGATCTTTAGTGAGTTGCTTGGAGGCAATCTGTGCAGAGTGAGGATGTTGCATCAATGCAAGCGTCAACTGCATCAGGACTTCACCATGTTTCTTACGCTGTGTATCATGGGGTCATGCATCAGAGCACTCGATGCACCGAGTGGGCAGTAAATGGAAGCCTTAAGGAGAATCAATGAATTATGAGCTGCATGCTTCACAATGCATTGGTGCATTATGCGTTGAGTACCCTAATGCATCATTCATCGAGTATATTTTTGCATCAACTGAATCTTTGCACTGTGCGTAAAGTGCACTGGCTGGATCTGTGTCTAGTGACCTGAATCAGTGTAGCTGGAGTGCTTTGGAGCATTGTGCATTGAATGTCTCAATTGTGCTGATACCAATGCTTTTGCGTCTGTGATGAAAGCTCCAACAGCTCTGAGTGATGCCAATAGGGGAGTGTTTGAGGAGCTCCTGCTCAACTCTTTCCCTGAGGTAGATGATGCTGCACTATGCGGAGAGGACTTACTGTGACTTCAAAGAGATTTACACAGCTCCTTGATATGAATTGCCCAGAACATTGGGCGGGCAGGGACATTCATCCACAGGTGTAGCAATTTTTCTGATCATTTTCCGCCCCAAGGCATTGTAGCAGAAATCATGAGCATCAGTGATGGATATCACATTTCTTCAGATGCGGTTTTTGAATCTACTCACAATCCCCCTTCTTTTGGCCCAACATGTTGAAGAGGCTGAGCCCTAAGAAAAATCTCTATTTTTTTTTTTTTGTGGCACTGCTGTTATGGATGCTAGAGGGGCAGTGAGACAACTATTAATTAAGAAAAAGATCAAATTTAAGAAGTTTTAAGAGAATAATTTGTAAGGAGAGACTGAGTACACATCTGTGCTTGTACTTGGACAAAAAGTGACTGAGGAGGCTTATGAGGCAATGCCTTCATAGGAACTCATACAGCTCAGAAAAGAAAGCTCTATTAGCTTGTAGAGATTATTCTGTTCGGTGCCACCATATGAAGGCACCTCACTTATAAAAGTTAACTAAGCCTGCTTATTGATAGAAATTATGTCTTCTTAGGTCATCCCTTGACTGTAAGGAGAAAAATAGTGCAAGGTTCTATAAAGTCCTGAGGTTTCAAGTCTAGGTTTATTTAGCATCCTCCTTCCTCTTTTAACATCAAACTACATATGGAAATAAAATGTTATGTAAACATCTCTGTCCTGTTTCATGATGTATGATTGTGAAAGTTCAATGCTCATTCCACAGTGCCATAGCTTACCTTCCAGGTAAATCACAAGCAGATTGTGATAAATTGCAGGAAGACCTTGTGAGACTGGAAAATTGGGCATCCAAATGGCAGATGAAATTTAATGTGGATAGGTGCAAGGTGATGCATATAGGGAAAAATAACCCATGCTATAATTACACAATGTTGGGGTCCATATTAGGTGCTACAACCCAAGAAAGAGATCTAGGTATCATAGTGGATAACACATTGAAATCGTCAGTTCAGTGTGCTGCGGCAGTCAAAAAAGCAAACAGAATGTTGGGAATTATTAGAAAGGGAATGGTGAATAAAACGGAAAATGCTATAATGCCTCTGTATCGCTCCATGGTGAGACCGCACCTTGAATACTGTGTACAATTCTGGTCGCCGCATCTCAAAAAAGATATAATTGCGATGGAGAAGGTACAGAGAAGGGCTACCAAAATGATAAGGGGAATGGAACAGCTCCACTATGAGGAAAGACTAAAGAGGTTAGGACTTTTCAGCTTGGAGACGAGACGGCTGAGGGGGGATATAATAGAGATGTTTAAAATCATGAGAGGTCTAGAACGGGTAGATGTGAATTGGTTATTTACTCTTTCGGATAGTAGAAAGACTAGGGGGCACTCCATGAAGTTAGCATGGGGCACATTTAAAACTAATCGGAGAAAGTAGTTTTTTACTCAACGCACAATTAAACTCTGGAATTTGTTCCCAGAGGATGTGGTTAGTGCAGTTAGTATAGCTGTGTTTAAAAGAGGATTGGATAAGTTCTTGGAGGAGAAGTCCATTACCTGCTATTAAGTTCACTTAGGGGTAGATTTTATAAATTTACGCGTGCGTGAACAAAAGTACGCTGGATTTTATAAGATACGCGTGTATCTTATAAAATCCGGGGTCGGCGCACGCAAGGGAGGGCACATTTGTGCAACCTGCGCACGCTGAGCCAGGCGCGCACTGCCTGTTCCCTCCGAGGCCACTCCGAAATTGGAGCGACCTCGGAGGGAACTTTCCTTCCGCCTCCCCTCACCTTCCCCTCCCTTCCCCTTCCTAACCCACTCCCCCAGCCCTATCTTAAAACCCCCCCACCACCTTTGCTAGCAGATTTATGCCTGCCGAAAGCAGATGTAAATCTGCGCCAGCGGGTTCCTGGCGCACCATCACCCAACCCGGGGGCTGGTCTGGAAGCCTCGACCACGCCTCCGGGCCAGCACCACGCCCCCAGTCCTGCCCCGAACCGCCCCCTGAACCCCGGACACACCCCCTCCCGCCCCTTTTACGAAGCCCCGGGACTTACGCGCGTCCCGGGGCTATGCGCGCGCTGGCGGCCTATGCAAAATAGGCGCGCCAGCGTGCGAGTGCCCTGCGCGCGTAAATCCGGCTGGATTTACGCGCGCAGGGCTTTTAAAATCTGGCCCAATAGGTGTGCTGGCGCGCGAGTGCCCTGCGCGTGTAAATCCGGCCGGATTTACATGAGCAGGGCTTTTAAAATCCAGCCCTTAGAGAATAGCCACTGCCATTAGCAATGGTAACATGGAATAGACTTAGTTTTGGGGTACTTGCCAGGTTCTTATGGCCTGGATTGACCACTGTTGGAAACAGGATGCTGGGCTTGATGGACCCTTGGTCTGACCCAGTATGGCATTTTCTTATGTTCTTATGTTCTTATGATATTTGAACTTGTGATCTTCTGGTTGTACACCAGAACTCTACCACTGAGATAAAAGAGCAGCTCCCTCAACTGAGCTAGTAGGAATTTCTTTTCTGCTTAAGTCAGATTGCTCATATCCCTCCTCTTCTAATACTATCCTACTGCACAGGTATATTATATAAATGTTACTTTGATTATAAAGTGAATGAATAATTATATACTATAAGTTGACCAGCTGACTGCATGTATACCAAAACATTTTTCTTTGCCTTTCATTTTTAGCTTTCAATCAAAAATACTAAGGCTGTGTGATAGCGTGAAGATTGTGAGCTCTTAGTGCTGTGGTGTGGTTGACAGGGCACGTTTGTCAGCTGATAGCTGACAAACACACCCTGAGGTAGGACAGGCTGGAGCTTCACCTATACCAGTCACTTCCCCCTCAGGTTGAGACTTTGGGTTCTGATGGCCAGCAGGACTTAAATGGGTCACATGGGTGGTCAGGCAAGCGAGAGTCCAGGAACAAGCTGGGGTCTGGGTAGGCAGCAGAGACAGGGAAGGGTCTGGGTGAGTGGTAAGCAAAGGTGGTCAAGGTCCAAAGCTGAGGTCAATACCAGGCAGAGGCAAGCATGGTCAAAGTCCAAGGGTGATGTCAATACTAGGTGGACAGTCCAAGGACAGAAAAGACAGATGGCTGGGGGCAGGAGGACAGGCAAGGCTGGTCAAGGCAGGGCTGGAAAGCAGGGTAAGGCTGGACAAGGAATAAGGCAGGAAAGAACACAGGAATAGGGCAGACTGGAACACAGGAACAGGAACACGGTATCATGCACTGCTGAGAAGGCAGGAGACCCCTTGCTGAGGTACATTACTGGAGTAGCAGCTGGGTTTAAATACCTATCTACCTGACATCACTGGAACGTGTTGGCCCTGGGGTTTCCTGCTATGGTGCCCATTTAGGTGCCGCACACGTGCACCTAAGGGGGGAGGCCAGCGGGAATGAGATGGCAGCATCAGAGCCGCGAGAAGCACTGGGGCCTGCAATTGAGTGCGGCCAGTTGTGGGCCTATCCCATGATCAGCCAAATGTAACAGGCTGTTGAAATTTTACTGTTAGAGACAAGAGAACATGAAGATAGCTGTCCATCACAATATAGGGCTTCCCAAACCTGCCTGGGGACTCCACGGCCAGTCAGATTATCACAATAAATATTCATGAGATAAATTTGCATATACTGGGTCTCCACTGTATGCAAATTAATCTCATGCAATCCATTATCCTGAAAATGCAACTGGTTATGGAGTCCCTAGGACATGTTTGGGAAGCTCTGTCATAATATAAAGTATGCCCCCAAAGTAATGTGTCCTTGTCCACATTAATGTATATTTTCTTTCTGATATTCAGCTTCTCTGCAAAATTACTCAATGGGCCAAACTAGTTGGGACATTAAATAATAATACTTTCTACTGTTCAAATATTCAGAAATGAATTCTATATAGCATCCACCTTTCATAGTGTAGCTGCAGACCTTGGCATCAGTAAAGACAATAGTCATTTGTTTTACAAGGCTCTGTTTACATAAGCACATCCAGAATATATTCAAACATGCACTATACAATTTCAGGATGTTACATTGTGAAAGTGTCCTACAGGTACATGTTATCAGGAATAACATTGAGAAGGCAGGAGGCCCTTTGCTGAGGTGCCTTACTGCAGTGGCGGCTGGGTTTAAACACCTAGCTACCTGACATCACTGGAATGTGCTGGCCCTTGGGTTTCCTGCTATGGATGTGCTGGCCCTAGTAAAGTATGTTAAAAGCGTGTGTTATATCAGAAGGATGAATGCACTATTGACTAAATGCTTTATGTCTTTAAGTACACAGCACATTCAAGTGCTGCAATAACGAGCCGTAAAAACACACGCTTTCAGTGCAAATATGTTTAACTATACTTTTAGAGGTGTAGTTGAAGTTTTGCGTTAATGCAGATGCACAAGCAATGCTACTTTTAAATTTACTGCTTTGCATGATTTTGAATTTTAGCAGCTTATTTAAATATTTAACATGTGATGGGAAAGTTTGTGCATTAGATTTTAACACAAGTTCATGAACATGCATTAATGCTTCTCACTAATAAAAACTATTTTGAAAAAAAAATGCCTATGTTGCCAGTTATGCCTTTTAGTAAACAGGCCCCTTAATTATGGCAAGGTGAGTCTACAATTGTGTTCACTCACATCTTTAATAAATAAGTATTCCAGCAGTCTTAGAAATATACATCATTTGATTGGTATATTTCTACAGCAAATATATTTAAGTAGAGGTTTCTGCACTGCAATGAAATTAGAAAAAAAATTAAATGACTTCTGTAATGCTTATGTACAGGATACCTTTGATAAGAACAAGTTATAGGGAAAAAATCCGAGTTGATATTTTAATTAAAGAAAAGCAATACATTAGAGTACATTGATAGATCTACTTTGTAAAGTCTCTACCCTTTTTTAAATTTGAAAATAAATCATTTGCATTTAGATATAACCTTTCTTTAAAAGCACATTACAATCAATGCATTTTCGATAATATCTACAACCACTTTTAGAACATAAATGGCTTTAAACTTATTTCAGTACATGCACAGCACAGAGCAGCTTACAGTTTGGAAAGATTTGAAGAGGATTTCACTATTACTTAACTAGCATTGGGTGAATTAAAGCACTGGATGCTAGTGATTTGATTAAAATCACATACAGTCAATGACAGAGTCAGAACTGGAACCAAACAAGTATATTTTTAAAACCCTATGCACAGCCAAGCCGGAAGTGCACAGGCCTCACAGATTTTAAAAGGCCCTCAGCCATGCGTGTATCTCCTGGTACGTTTATTGGAAAGATTTTTGCAAAAAGGGGCGGGCCCGGGCATGAACGGGCCAGAACAGCACCATTAAGTCAGTGTCACGCACAAGCGCGCACTGGGATCCGATGACCGCATAATTTGCTGCTGCTATGGACTGAGGATAAGTAGTAAAACAAAAAAATCTAGGGTAGTCAGTGGGGTTTTAGGGGTCGTGGCTAGTAAGTTATAAGGGAGGCAGGTTAGGGAGGGGGTTTAGAAAGTCCACTCTTTTACAGGGGCAAACTGGGAAGGAACAGAGAAATAGGCCCTAATGTGTCACTGTGTGCATCTACTAAATCCTCTCACGTGCGCGAGACGGCATTCGTGCGCGTCGATATAAAATCGTGCATGTGGGTAGCAGATTTTATAACATGCAAACATAGACGCGCAGATGTTATAAAATTGGCGCGTCCATGTCCATGCATAGGCAAACGTGCACACATGCACAGCTCTTAAAATCTACCTTTAAGTGTCATAATTCCTGGCCCCTGATCTGACAAATATTCACTTACTATTAAAGCTTACTATAACAATTTTAGTGTTAACAGCATGTACACAGAAGAAAACAATCTAAACAAGACAATATAGAATGTGGTTAAAAAGTTAAAACAATGCCTTTCACAAATATTACTAATGATAAAATCATACAGAACTGAGATATGGAAACAGAATAATTCTCATTAGCCAGCAAAACAAAGTCAAATGAATTACATGTTTCTAACCTGCTCATATTTTTCCAGTTCTGTGTGATAGATTTGTCTGATCTGGGTCAGTTTGGCTCTATAATCTGAGTGTTCAATAGAGTTATCTGCAGTCCCTCCAGAAGCTGCTGCTGCTGCTGCTGCCGCTGCCGATCCACCACCTTTCTCAGGTCCTGAAACCCCTTCTGCCAAAAGCATATTGTCCAGTCTCATTAGTTGAGGATCTGGAGGATCCTCCTCCTGGGCTCCTCGGATGCTGAGACCTACAAGGAAAACAATAATGATTTTTTTTCAAACTGAGATATAAGTCAAAGAAACATACATTGGAAAACGTAGTTTGGGGTTTTAGACAAGTCACATTTTCTCTGTGAAAGTGAGAAAGCTTAGAAAATGATACAAGTTTTGTGTTTCCTTTGTGCAAATCTCCCATATAGAAATCATGACTAAATAGTGCTACCAGGTTCATTATGATTTGCTCCTCTGTGTTCGTTGGGAGAGCAACTGATGATTGTTCTCTGCTTGATCAATCAGTGGCTGAATGGTGGGATTGACCCACCCAATCAGCAACAAGGATACGCTTGGGATAACCAATCAGTAAATGAGTAGTAGATTTGAGCCTCCTAATGAGCAACTGGGGACAGGCTCAAACCAGCCAGTCAATGGATGAGTGGTAGTTCAAACAGGCAATCATCAGCTGAGGATACACAAAAAGTCTTCACCAAAATCAAACAGTATCACGAAGCAACAGGCAAAAAAATTTTAAAAAATGGTCCTTTATTTAGCCAAAGTGGTCAGACAAACAGAGGTCATCTAGCCAGATAGCGGTTCACCATACCAAGTATGTACGATTAATCTGAATAAACTTTTCTAGTAGGACTGCAGAAAATGGTCATACACGACATTACAATCAAATATGTCATCACAGAGGGATTTCATATGTCATCACAATCAGAGTGTGTACTTGGTATGCAATTAATGTACATTCTATATGCATTATTGCTAGGATATATCTAAAGGATATTTTTATCATCAGATGAGATGTTGAAGTTTATAAAATTCTGCTTAACAGGAATAACAGATTAAGACACGTATGGCAATTGTCATTTTACAAAACATTTACAGCTTTTCATTGAGAGCTTCCAAAATTGAAAAATAAACAGAAATAATGCAATGTTTTTCTTCAGCTAGATAATCTCTCCTGTAATTGCAATCTATCTATTGATTAAATATATCTAGCATATAAAGATTTGACTAATCAGCTATCACAACCCTGTCTAGCCAGACCCTTGGCTCTGGAACTTCTTCTTCTACTCTATACCCTCACCTCCCCAACATCTGAATTTCATTCCCCCCAACACTCACTCCATGCAGTCCCTAGCTAGAAAACTAACTTTGGGTTTTTGGGTAAATGCATAGCAGCAGTTTTATTAACACAAACTAAGTAATCTCTTTCTTTGTAATTGGGATTCATTCATTTGATTTTAATTAAATTGATTAGGTTGGTTACTGCCTTGTTGTAGGAGATGCCTTCTCAATCTACTGAGGGACAAGGTACATATTTTACCTCCCCCCCCCCCCCTTAACTTCAAATTTAGGCAGTGTTAACTTTTGTGGGTCTGGAAGCACTATACAGCCATGTGAGATATTATAGGCCCAATCTGCCCATTTCAACTTCATCATGGGTATGAAGGTCCTACTCCAGCCATAAGAGCAAGTGGTGGTCAGATCCTCTGCACCAATTTAAATTTTGGTGTCTTGTTCACTTCAGTGGTACATGCAGGGCCCATCTCTGCCATAAAAACATGTAAGTGGGCATCTAGAACCATATATCATCATAAAGCAGAGTTGCTTACCTGTATCAGGTGTTCTCCCAGGACAGCAGGATATAGTCCTCACATGTGGGTGACATCACTGGACGGAGCCCTATCACAAAAAACTTTTCTGTCAAAGTTTCTAGAACTTTTGACTGGCACACTGAGCATGCCCAGCATGCCATAATCCCTGTAGCCACAGGGGTCTCCCTTAAGTCTCTTTTTTTCCTTGCTGCAGTTTGCCTCGCAGTTAGGAGGTCTGTGAGAATTTTCTCACTATTTTTTCTCACTGAAAAACTTAAAGTTTACTTCACAAAAAAGTTTCCTCATAGGGGTCTCCCATCGCAACATTGTTTTTTCATCGTTTGGTGAGTAAATTCCACCATCTTCAGTCGGTTCCTGCTCCCCCTTTCTCAGTGTTCGCAGGCCATCGATTGTTTTTGCGGCCCCTTTTTTCCATCATGGTGACAGGTTTTCGAAAATGTCTGGAGTGTCCCTGTACCATGGCGATTACCGACCCGCATGATGTCTGTGTGCTGTGCCTCGGCTCATCACACGACGTTCGCCGATGCCCAAGCTGTGCTCAAATGACCCCAAAGGGCAGGCGGGCTCGCCTGGACAAGATGGAGTCTCTTTTCAAAATCAAGATAACTCCATCGATGTCTGCCTAGTCGTTACCGGCAGGAACATCGAAAAAATCCATCAACAAACCTTGTCGGGAGCACCAAGGCAGAGGTAACCATCCGTCACAGACAACATCTAAGGCATCGGCATCATCTTCCTCGGTGCCAGAGAAGGAACCAGACTGAGCACCAAGGGAAATACCGTCACCATCACCGACGCGATTCCACTCCCGGTGCCGGTACCAACACCGCATTGGCATCGATGGCTATCGAGCCGACTGTGAAGCGGACATTCTTAAGTTCTTATGTTTGGGTAGAGGAGCTTCCAATCTTCTCTCCACCTGAGATACCGAGGCGATCCCCCACCGATATTGGTGCCGGATACTGAGCCCCCACAAACACCTGTGGAGGTGCCAGTAGTGCCTAGCCTGCCTTTCCCTGCAGCTGTGTTATCCACACCAGCGTCCAGGGAGGAGTTGGACATGCTTGTCCGACAGGCGATCCTCGATGCCCTCCGGAACCTACAGCCGCCATCGATGCCAGCCCTCATACCGGCACCGACACTGGAACCATCGATATTTACACCGCTACTCGACCATCTGGACACACTCATCAGTGCCCTTCCGACCCAGCCTGGGCCGTCAATGCTGAAACAACCTATTGATTCACCGAAACCCCCAATACCCATTCCGGAGTCCTCAGAAGATGAAGGTACGGACTCCAGTCCTTTTCCAGCACCTCTTCCACTGATGCCAGAACTGGTTCCTGGTCCGTCGGACCTCTTGTGACCCAGACACCCATGATTCCCCTCGATGCCACCGAAACCTTCATCGGTGCCACTGCATCCTCCATCGAGGCCATCGAGGGATTCATCGATGACAACATGTCCTGCAGTACCAGCTCTTTTCCCTCCCTCGGGAACTCAGCCAGAGACCCCGTATGACCCATGGGAGGATGTTGAAACTGACACTTCTACAGAGGACATTCTATCAGAACCATCTCCTCCAGAAGAAAGGAGATGGTCTCCCCCAGAAGACCTCTCCTTTCCTAATTTTATAAAGGAAATGTCAGAGACAATCCCTTTTGACCTGGTCACAGAGGAAGGCACACGTCATAAAACCTTGGAAGTCCTCCAGTTTGTTGATGCTCCTAAAATTATGGCTATTCCTGTCTAAGAGATTCTCTTGGATCTCCAACATCGTCTATGGGACCACCTGTGATGCTTTCACCGGTCCGCACCTTGTTAATTGTGTCCATTCCAGGGTCCAACCCTGTATGAGCTGCCCTGGTTACTCAGGAACTCAAATAGTAGTTTAAAGTTATTTTTCTGTACAAGTCCTCAGGTGAGGTTTGAACCCTCTCCACCTGGGTGGAAGGCGTATGCCTTCCCCACTGAGCCAGCAACTCACTTCCTGAATACTACTCCCTCGAGGGTACCAGACCACTATGCCTGTATGCTTCGGTGTATCAGGGTGCCTTGAGTAAATGGCAACCCTGGCACTTGATCCATTTAAGGCCAAAATCCCTGTCGCTCAAGGGCTTCAGTGGCACTCAGGGACGAAAGGGATAATTGGCAACTCAGGAAAACAATGCAGAAGTAAGCCTTATTGTTTATTTTATCAGCAGTACATAGCTTAGACTTCAGTGGGCCATAGACTTGAATAGGAAACATAAACAAATGGTCAACAGCCTCGGGGATGACCAGGGCGCTCATTGACGATCCCAGCAGCTTGTTGGTGGTGCTTGATAGTGGCAATGAAAGGCATTGGTGGCCAACGTGCCCGATGCCTCTATGACAGCCCCGCACCTCAATGGCATAGAGGGCATCGATGATATCGGGGCAGCTCTACAACACGATGGCTCAGGCATCAAGGCCTGCTCCCTCTACTCCTTCAGAGAAAGAGCCCTTGTCATTAAAGTACTCATAGCCTTCTCCTTTATTCCTTTTAATTATCCTCTGTTTTGTCTCCCATTTGCTGTACCTCCTTATATACCCCTTATTTCCCCATACCCCTTCCCCTCTCCTCAAACCCTTCTTTTTCCCTATAGCAACCATTTATACCCCTCTTTATTTACCCCCTCCGCTTTCCTTTAACCCTTACTTTTCCCTATAGCAATCCTGCTAGTCTATACATAGTTGCCTTTCTGAACATATAATTTGTAATGTCATATATAGTGTCTCCTGTATGTACTAGTTAAAGATAATGTATATTATTGTATATAATACTTTTGGTTATTATTGTATATAATACTGTTTGGAGTGTATAATTTATATAAGGTTATCCACAGTGGATAAGTTTACACATTGTCCCTAATTGAGTATATAATTTGCAATGCTACTCATTATGTTTCCTCTGTTGTTTTCCATTAGGTACTGTTCCTTTTCTCTTCTTCCTGTTTTTCCCTCTCTTCTCTCGCTCCTTCTCTCTTCCTATCTGCTCCCTCTTCCCCCCACCCTGGTTTTTTGTAATTTCCTCCTTCAGTTATATTGTAAACCGGCATGATCTACCCACGAATGTCGATATATAAAAGCTAATAAATAAATAAATGAACCTCAATGGCATCGAGGGCAGCCGCAGCATTGAGGCCAAGCACCTCAACGGCATTGGGGCTGCCGCGTTATCGAGGCTTCGCACTTTGACAGCATCGAGGACTGCTGTATCATCGAGGTGACATACCTCAAAGGCATACAGGGTGGCCACTCGCACACCTCAATGGGATCAAGGGCATCGAAGGCACCGAGGCATGGAGAGCATCTATGGCACAGAGGACACCAATGGCATCGAGAGCATCGACATTGAAGGCAGCTCCAATGGCACCAAGGGGGACCATGGCGATTAATGGCAGACCTGGTCCCCGATACTAGAGGTCGGTGCCGCTACTCCAAGGCACTCAGTGACTCCAGTGCATCGAGACTCCACATCCACAGATGCCTACAATACAAAAGGCCCTTATGGCATCGAAGGCGGTCATGCAGCCAGATGGCATCGAGGGCGCCACAGCACTGTAATGGTGTCAAGGATGACCATGGCACTCAGTGGCAGTCCTGGTCCTCGACATGGTCCTGACGTTGATGTGTCAGATCAACAGTGCACTGGTCACAGATGTGCATGGGCAACCATTATCTGGCATGGCACCAAAGGTGCAGCCGCAAGCTGCTTGCCCAGGCTCCTGCTCACCCTCTCTCACAAGGAGACTGCACTGCCATACCTTCAAGCAGGAGGGGAGGCTACATCATCCAGGGCCCCTGCCCCTGGAAACTAGCTCATATGAATGAGAGAAGGATGAGCTTTCCCTCCCCCCATAGGAACAGTGTGGCCCTCGATCACTGCACTGTCTGAACCTCCATCGATGCCGACCGATCGGTGAAATGACATTGAACTCCTGCCTGGGTAGAATTCAGGTGAGTCCCCAGGCTCAGCGTCTTACATGGATTACCCATGGACTGCATTCAGTCAGTCTGCCAGCACCTGACAAAGGTACAAAATCAGACAGAGCAAGAAGAGGACACAGATACTAAACTGCTGGTGCAGTATTTTATTTTTTTTTTTTTAATATGGGATAGAAATAGACTCTGCCAAACTGCACAGCCACTAAGGCCCGCCATGCAGCTGGCAGACAGAGGAAAGAAGAAATAGAAAAAGGAAAAGAAATAGAACTACCATAAGGTAAAGGAAAGAAAACAGCTGCAGCTCTAGAAAAAAAATCACAAAAACCGTGAGGAAAGAGAAAAGCTGAATACCATGAGACACATTGCTCCCATGACCACACGGCTCCGTGAAAAAAAGGAGATTGAGGGACTCTGCCTAGGGGGCAAGGTGATGACTACGGCTGCACATGCTTAGTAGAGCATATTTGAAAGTTATAGATTCTTTGAGATCAAAGTTCTATGCCGGGCTCCATCTGATGATGTCACCCATGTGCGAGGACTACCATCCTGCTTGTCCTCAGAGAAATTAATTTACTGAAACTTGATAGATAACAGCATAATTTTTATTTATTTATTGCCCACTAATATACAAAACTCAGTGGGTTATAGTAAAAACATTCATAATAAGTCAGAATAAACAATATGAATTTTAAGTATAGCAAATAGCCATATTCAAAACAATGAAATAAACAACAACCAAACTATAGGCACTATGGTGCCTACCTGGTGAGTTTATAATTCTTGCAAGAAGCCCATAGGAAATCAGCTCTTAACCTCAAGTGGCAAGTTGAATGCCTTAATGAATAAATGGGCCTTCAAAGATTTTCTAAAGCATAAGTAATCCTTCTCGGCTTTTAATGTTTCCGGAACTTATTCCAGAGGGTGGGCGCAGCAGCCTAAAACATCTGTTCTCGGGTATCCTTTAAACGTATCATCTTATGAGAGGGAACGGTAAAGAGGTGTTTAAAAGAGGAGCATAAAAGGGATAACTTGGCAACTCAGGAAAACAATGCAGAAGTAAGCCTTATTGTTTATTTTATCAGCAGTACATAGCTTAGACTTCAGTGGGCCATAGACTTGAATGGGCAACATAAACAAATGAGACAAATATTTTTTGTTTCAATTGTGGGATTCCTTCATTTGTTTCAGGGGACACAAATGAAACAAATATGGACTCATTTGTCATGTGTTACCTATTAATTTCAAATAAATGCACATTCCTACAGAGCTTCTGAGCTGCTTGCTGCTAAAGAAGGCACAGGAGAAGGTTAACTGATCCGAGGTGTTAGAAGAGGCCTTTAAAGAATGGAAGTGGGCCCCTTGCTCAGAACAGGTTTTAACGAGCCCCAATTGTATCAGTTCTTTCATTTCAAGAGAAATACCTTAGAGTAGGGTTTAGGAGAAGTTTTGACACAAGAAAAGGAGGGTCAGGAGCATCCAGTCACATAATACTAGGTATATATCACATAGATGCCCAGATGAGCCCTAGTTTCCACCAAAGTTGGAACAAATACATCCCTACCTCCACTAACCATGGCTCAATGTTCCAAGCAGAGCATGGGTGGGACCCACTGTCAACAAGCAGCAAAGAAAGAAACCAGGCTTGCATTGTTCCAGCCTCTTTAACCTCACTGCCAGCCCTACCCCTCTGCCTCCAGAGTGACCACTATTCATCTGGCTTGGCCCCACACTCCGACCCCATGCTAAGAAAACAGGGCCAAGATCAGAGGCTGGGCTGCCCCCCATGTAGCCTCCGGGACTATGCAGCTGGCATCCTTGACTGCACAGCAGTTGTTGCAGCCTTGAGGTCTTCTCTTCTCAGCCTTGAGAAGAGAAAAAGTAAGATAATAAAAATTATCCAATAAAGATAGATGGGCAGCATGTCTCCACCCTCCCCCAAAGAAAATAGGGATTTTTCACAAAAATTAAATGGAAATTCACAGCAGATTACTTTTAAATAAATTAAAAAAATAATAATCATGGAATCTAGGCAGATCTACAGTTTAAAAACTCACTCCTTGATTTCAAAATCATTAAAAGCCAGAAAGAGAGAAATCTTGTAATGAAGGAAGTAGCAACAGCCTTCCTATTTGACATTATGATCCATTTGTTTTGTATGATTTTCAAATAATGAGTTTTTACCTTCTACTTGGTATATAAAAATACCATGAATATTGAAATATATCAAAGAAAAGCAGGTTGATTCTATCATTTGCTTCAAGTTGAGAATTTTTAAAATGATGTCTCTGATGCTAATCTGAGTACTACAGAGTATACTTGAATACTCAGGATTTTAATTAGGCCACATAACATTCCTGCAACAAGGTCATTAGTACTGTAAAATTCAAGGTATATTTTTGTTGTTTTTTAAGAAGAAAAAAAGATTCTGGTTAATGGAAACATCAGTGCTGGAGAAGTACTATTGATAATAAGAAGACTGCACTACAATTAGAAAGGATTAAAAGTCATCAAAGCCAGCGCTAACTCCATGGCTCAATTTGCAATGTTTTGGTGCAGGGATCCTGGTTCAAAACCCCCATCTGTTAGAGCTGATGAGATCCTATCACATTTTGGAGGTGGTGTACCCAGATCTAGGTAAGAAGAAAGGGAATACAACTGCCACTTTTGTATCAATTCTTGCCAGCCAATGAATATTGCTGATGATGTACCTTGGAGGAAACTTAAGAACATAAGATATGCTATGCTGAGTCAGATCAAAGTTCCATCAAACCCAGCATCCCGTCTCCAAAAGTGGTCAGTCTGAGTCACTAGGATGTAACCAGCAGATCCTAATGAGAAACATCCCTTGGCCAAGTGATAGCCACCTAGGCGTACTATTTGGGGGGGGGGGGGGGGGGTGAATTACCAAAAAGAAACAATAAAGCCAAAATATTCAATATTAACATTTAAAATATAAACAAAAAGTATCCATCCCAATCAAACTAAGGGAGTCATTTTCCTACCTTTTCGCGAGCGACAGCTAAAAAGGGGCAGAGTTGGGGCGGCACTAGAAGAGAAGGAGTCGGAGCGGACTCTGCGAAGACTTTGCTGGCGGCGATAAGGTAAGCCATGTTATTGCCGCCAGTAGCGCACCAAATAGCACCACCTTTCACGATGGCGCTATTGGGTGCGAAAGCCGGCAGCGATAACACCGCAGTGGTGCGATTGCTGCTGGCTTTCGCAGGCCCGCCCCCCGCTTCACCCCCCGCCCCCTGTTACCGCCAAATTCAGGGAGCTCCGCGAAGTTAGAAAATCCAGCCCTAAGTATGTTCAAAAGAGGAATTCAGTTACTAGTTACACTGGATCCTCTTGAGCAGGAAGCTGACATAAAGCATGTTCACTCTTTCACACTTAGATCCAGTGATCTCTGTCTCCTAGGGTTTATTTTCTTTTCTTTATGCAGATTATTACTACTATTTATCATTTCTAAAATGCTACTAGAGATATGAAATGCCGTACAGAGACATATAAGAGATAGTCCCTGCTCCATGGAGCTTACGATCTAATCAAGAGTACTACATGTTCTATGAAGCATCTAGTGTACATGACAGTAATATCCAGAAACTGCCAAATGTTGAGCTAAGCTCCAGCAGTGCTGTTTAAATGCTAACTGCAGTATATCACACACTTCTTTATAAACATCATTTGATCTTTTATACTATATGCACCATCCGACATGGTCTCTTATTTCTCAATCGTTCCTAGCTGGAAGCCACTTCAACTTCACCTGACAAACATGTCTTCAATCTTGTCACCTCAGTGTAAAAATATAATTCGATGTAATTTCAGTGTGCTAATAAAAATGTCTCGTCACTTTTAAATTATTTCTCTTGCCGGTTCTGAAGATAGTGGATGAACAAGGTTTACAACAGTAACATACTATTTATTAAATTCATTTAGGGAGTCTAAAAGTCATTGGCTAAAATGAGTGAAATAAAATACAACTTCTCACCCCGTCTATTCAAGTTAAAACTCTAGACAGATTCTTGAGTAGACATAAAATGCCAGGCAGGTGCACTAGCTTTTCATTTCACTGCAGAGCATGTTTTTTCTTTAGATCTAGCCAGGACCTACTTGTTAGCTTATTACAGAAGCAGTGCCATGAGGTTTATGGACAATTGCTGGTGATTGGAGCACATGCTGCTATTTCTCCTCTATGCTTCTTTTATGATTTAATTTAGCTCTTTTTGTCTTTCATGCATTTTCTATCTGGCTTTTTGCAGTGCTTTCTCCTGCAATTCCTTCTCTCTTTCACTCTGGTTGTGTCACTGATTAAGTCTTGCTGTTTCATCTCCCTTTTATTTCTCTCATTTCAACTTAGTAGTATTTTGTACCCATGTTACAGTAACTTTTTTTTTCATTTTAGTAAATCTTTTTTTCTTTATTTTTGAAATTTATTTTCTCTCTTTCAATCCTATATGCTTATGCTGAACACCCTTGCTTCTATTATTAATTTTCCTTCATTTGTGTCCCTCTTTTTTTTTTTCATTTCTTCTAGTTTGATAATGTCAGGTATGCTTCTTGAGCTGTGAGTCTCTTTACTCAGGCTGCAGGAGAGTAAGGGTTTGGATAATTTTGCATGGTTCATATAAATAACTCTTACATTGGACTCTGAAGACTTCATATGTATTTAAAATAATTCTCTCATGTAAAACAAACTTTTAGTAAGGGAGGAACGAATAGCAGGAAATGCTGAAGGTTTTCAGGTGAAAAGGCAGCAAAGCCTGAAGTGCTGAAAACCAGTGCTAAATATAATGACCCTGAAGCAGCATACAGCAGACACTGGAAGGTATCCAGGTACATCACACATGATTGAACCTCCAAGTGTCCCTGTAAACTGGGAATTATTAAATGTGGCATCATATAGTAATGCTATATCCCTACTCTCAAGAGATCCCGAGTTTAAAAGACTCTCATCTAACACTAACTAGAGATAGAGTGATCGCAATTGCTGGCCCAAAACTATGGAATTCCATGCCTGAAGAACTTCAAACATTAAGAGATAAAAAGAAATTCAAAAGCGACTTAAAAACTTGGCTATTCAAAAATGCCTTCTACTTGACAGAAACACCCAGTTCCTCATGACTCAGATATCCTATATAATTTATTTCTTAAACAATAACCCCCCACCTCGCTAACCCCTTTAATCTAGCTCTGTTCCTATGTTAGAAGTCTACCATTGTATTACTTCCGTTTCTATGAATGTCTATCCACATTGTAACATTAATTTTATTTATGAATGTTTTTCCTGTAAACTGTTATGAACTAGTGATTCTCACATAGAATGACGGTATATAAAACATGTAAATAAATAAATGAGTGTGATTACATAGTGTATTGTACTTTTGTATGCAAAGGAAAACTGAGCAGACAGGGAAAGGGGCTGGGGAATTGGGGAAACAGAGAGAAGGAGATAATTATTGAAAATATTTTATTACAGTATAAAATAAAATGTATTTTATAACTGAAATGGAAGTTCCATGGCTCATGTGAATGGTAAAGATATGTACTGGTTTACAAATGTAAGGATACAAATATTACAGCTGTGCTTTGCTTGAATTAGAAATGGATCAGAAACGCACAATCTGAGATCGCAGTCCAAGCCCCTACCCCTAACCTGGGTCTTTCCTATAATGTTGCCATCTCAAATCAGATGTAAATGAGCTGATAAATTATAAAATAAAAATGTCCTCAATCAGAAGACTTGGCATACTCTGATTTTTTCAGCTCATTTTTATCTGATCCCAGATGGTGATCCTGATGAGAAATATCTAGGTTAGGGGCAGGGGATTGAAATATCATCTCAGATCATGATTTTCGGGCCTCTCTCTAATTTGAATGAAAACACAACATAGAAATCAGAGAACTTATTTAAACCTCTTCTAAATAAGATAAAATATAACATTTCTCATCAAGTAATAAAGCTGTAGTAGAACATTTTATAGTCTCAAGGAAAACCTACAAACTAGATTATAATTTGATTGAAAAAAAAGCAGCTCTTCTTGATCATCTAGGGAGAAATATTTGTATTTAATATTTACTGCTGCAGTTATTAAAGAATGGCAGACTAAGGTTTACCACTAAGCACAAATATCTATAATCCCTACTGCAGGGTTCACTAGTTATCCTCAAAAGATGGAATATACATACGTGTCTATGTACAATGTCTCTGTATATATATTCTGTATACTGGCCGCGCACAGCTGTTTCTTTCCTTATTTTCCCCAGCACTGCTTTATCAGCACAAGTTCATTAATGTGTAGCTCAAGAAGCCTATAGAATTCAGGCAGTGAACTGACTAAAAAGCAGCAGTAAAACTTGAGATCATACAACATCATCCATAACGAAGCTACAGAGATTTTGATACAAAAGCAAGTACAGCAAGGATTTATTGTTGTATTGTGTAAAGATAAATTTCTTTCAATTACTAGTCTTAATATTATTTTTTTAAAACAATATGTTTCTGTTATGCTGCATTCTATATATAGCTATATATAATTATACC